>NW_021627574.1:0-32407 GCF_004785775.1 Grammomys surdaster | reverse complement strand
CTTTGGTGTGAATCTAACCAAGCAAGTGAAAGACCTGTATGACAAGAACTTCAAGTCTCTGAAGAAAGAAATCAAAGAAGATCTCAGAAGATGGAAAGATCAACCATGCTCATGGATTGGCAGGATTAGTATAGTAAAAATGGCCATCTTCCCAAAAGCAATCTACAGATTCAATGCAATCCCCATTAAAATCCCAACTCAATACTTCAGAGTTAGAAAGAGAAATTCTCAAATTAATTTGGAATAACAAAAAACCCAGGATAGCGAGAACTAGTCTCAACAATAAGAGAACTTCTGGAGGAATCACCATCCCTGACCTCAAGCTGTACTACAGAGCAATAGTAATTAAAAACTACATGGTATTGGTACAGAGACAGGCAGGAAGATCAATGGAATAGAACTGAAGATCCAGAAATGAACCCACACACCTATGATCACTTGATCTTTGACAAGGGAGCTAAATCTGTTCTGTGCAAAAAGGACAGCATTTTCAACAAATGGTGCTGGTTCAATTGGAAGACAACGTGTAGAAGAATGCAAACTGATCCGTTCTTATCTCCTTGTACAAAATTCAAGTCCAAGTGGATAAAAGACCTTCACATAAAACCAGATACACTGAAACTAATAGAAGAGACAGTGGGGAAGAACCTTGAATACTTGGGCACAGGGGAAAAGTTCCTGAACAGAACACCAATGGCTTATGCTCTAAGATCAAGAATTGACAAATGGGACTTTATAAAATTGGAAAGTTTCTGTAAGGCAAAGGACACTGTCAATAGGACAAAACGACAACCAACAGATTGGAAAAAGATCTTTACCAATCCCACATCTGATAGAGGGCTAATATCCAATATATACAAAGAACTCAAGAAATTAGACTCCAGACAACCAAATAACCCTATTAAAAATGGGGTACAGAGCTAAACAAAGAATTCTCAACTGAGGAAACTCGAATGGCTGAGAAGCACCTAAAGAAATGTTCAGTATCCTTAGTCATCAGGGAAATGCAAATCAAAACAACCCTGAGATTCCATCTCACACCAATCAGAATGGCTAAGATCAAAAACTCAGGTGATAGTAGATGCTGGCAAGGATGTGGAGAAAGAGGAACACTCCTCCATTGTTGGTGGGATTGGAAGCTGATATAACCACTCTGGAAATAATCTGGTGGTTCCTCAGAAAATTGGGCATATCATTACCTGAGGACCCAGCTATACCGATAGTGGGCATGTACCCAGAAGATGCTCCAACATATAACAAGGACATATGCTCCACTATGTTCATAGCAGCCTTATTTATAATAGCCAGAAGCTGAAAAGGACCCAGATGTCCTTCAACTGTTGAACGGATACAAAAAATATGGTACATTTACACAATGGAGTATTACTCAGCTATTAAAAACAATGAATTTGAGAAATTCTTAGGTAAATGGATGGAACTAGAAAATATCATCCTTTAGTGAGGTAACCCAATCACAAAAGAACACACATGGTATTCACTCACTGTTAATTGGATATTAGCTTAGAAGCTCGAAATACTCAAGATTCAATCACAGACCACATGAAGCTCATGAAGAAGAAAGACCAAGTGGGGGTGCTTCGGTCCTTCTTAGAAGGAGTAACAAAATACTCAAGGGAACAAATGTGGAGACAAAGTGTGGGATGGAAACTGAAGGAGGGGCCATCTGGAGACCATTCCACCTGGGTATCCATCCCATGTGCAGTCACCAAAGATAGACGCTGATGTGGATGTCAGGAAGTACACACTGACAGGAGCCTGATACAGCTGGCTCCTTAGAAGTCTGCCAGAGCTTGACATATTCAGAGGCAGATGCTCATAGTTAACCATTGAACTGATCAAGGGGTTCCCAATGGAGGAGTTAGTTAGCTGAAGGAGCTGAAAGGGTTTGGGGTCCCATGAGGAGAGCAACAATACCAACCAACCAGAGCTCCCAAGGTCTAAACCACCAGCCTGGGAGCACATAGGGAGGGATCCATGGCTCTAGCTGTATATGTATGGGAGGATGGCCTTGTCAGGCATAGGTGGGAGAGGAGATCCTTGGTCCCATTAAGGCTGGACACTGAGTGTGGGGAAATTCGAGGGTGGGGAGGTGGGAGTGGGGAGGTAGGTGGGGCACATCCTCATAAAACCAGGAGGAAGATGGATTGGATAAGGGGGTTCCTGGGGGGAGAAATGTGGTAAGGGGATAACATCTGAAATGTAAATAAGATATTCAATAAAAAATAAAATTAAATTAAGAAAAAAGAATAGAAAAGAAAAAGTAAGTCAATACCCCACTTGCTAGTTTAACAATAAAAGGAAAAGATTCAAATAGATTAAACTTCAAGCAATAAAAAGATATTTTGATTGGTATAATTGACATACCATTAACTATAAATGATTGCCAGGGACTAATATAAACATATATGCCAGCAAATTAGAAAACCTAAAACAAATGCACAAGTTTCTAGATAGATATAATCAACAGAAAACTAACCATGATATATGGAAAATCTGAACTGACCATTAAATAGCAAGAGGGAATTAGTAGCAAACCCCAAATCTCCCAGCAACAGAAAGCTTTGGGACAAGACTGCTAACTGTTGAACTTTACCACATTTTGAAAAAACAAAACAAAAAAAAAGGCCTACTACAATTATTCTCAGCTTACTGCAGAGTACTGTAAAAAAAAGGGGCCCTTCAAACTCCTTCTAGGTCAGTACTGCTGATACTGCGGAATCAGAGAGGGTGCTGGCAACAAAAGAAAAAGAAACCCCACAGCACCCCTGAGGAACATAAATATGAAATTTCTCTACAAAATACCAGTGACCTGAATCTAAGATCCCATCAAGAAATTGTACCCTATGATCAGGTAGTATTAACCCTAGGCATGCACAATAACTCAACATAAATACAGAAACAAAGTACATGAGATCAACAGGTAGACAAAAGCCATGGGATCATATCAACAAAAATAAAAAATGGATAAAATTTAACATAGAATTAAAGTACACTCCAGGCTATGTGACAGACTCAAGCCAATATCCTTGGAAAACACTGAAAGTTTCCTTAAAAATTAGGATCAAGACAAGGATATCCCTTTCATTCCTTTCATTCTTCATAGAAAAAAAGAAAGAAGACAGATTGTAGATGTTTATTGATGGCATGATTTTATATGGCGACAAACATATCATTAAAAACCTGCTAGAACTGATAAACAAATGCAGTAGGTACAACCAACATGTAATGACAACTACTGCTTTTAAGTCCCAATAAAGAACTTACTATAAAAGAAAAATTTAAAACTCTCATTCAAAATAGACATGAACACAAGTGTGTGTACACATATAAATCTAGGAATAAATTTAATCAAGGAAGTCAGTTATTGTCAGAAGCAAAAAATGATGAAACATTGATTAAAGAACACTAAAAAATGGAAAGACAACCCATAATCACTAGTTGGAAAGATGTATATCATTAAAATATTTTTTCAGTATGAAGACTTGATGATTTGCTGTAATTCCCATCAAAATATAAATGGCATTCTTCACAGAAACAGAAAGAACAATCCTAAAACTCATGAGGACTATAGGCAGAAGAAAACAAGAACACAGAAATAGACAAAATGGCTAAAGCAAACTTCAAGCAAAGGAGCAGAGCTGGAGTGTCACAATAGCTTATCTGAAAACATACTGCAAAGCTATAGTTCCCAAAACAGCATGACTGTGGCATAAAAACTGGGCATAAAGAAACTTCAGAAACAAATTCATGCATCTAGAATAAAACGGTCTATAACAAAGAAGTCAAAACCCTCCACGGGGGTAAAGATAGCCTTGGCAATGAATGGAGCGCTCTACATATACACACATTGAAGGAGTCAATTCAGTATGCATCAAAGATTTAAATGTTAAC
Source organism: Grammomys surdaster (assembly GCF_004785775.1). Taxonomy (NCBI): domain Eukaryota; kingdom Metazoa; phylum Chordata; class Mammalia; order Rodentia; family Muridae; genus Grammomys; species Grammomys surdaster. The sequence continues at coordinate 28,495 of NW_021627574.1, read as the reverse complement.
CTTCAAACTATGAAAACACTGGGGAAAACCCCAAAACACTTCAAGATAAGAATACAACCTTTCATTTACAACCTCAAACTACGTCTTTGTTTTTCATCTATCAGGACTGATTTGTGCTGCCAAATATGTCCATGAATGTGTGGCCTTCTACTGAAGCATGAGTCACCTACCATTAGCAATACTTTTAAAGAAAACTGACGCTCCCTCTCCCTGCAGGTATCAGCTGTCTATAACTCCTCAGCTAAAGGAGAAACTTCATTTTTCCCTCCTCTGTTCATGCTGAGATTTGGTCTAGCTTGAGGTTCACAGGGCTTATGCATGCTGTCACAGCAACTATGAGTTCATATGTGTAGCTGCCCTGCTGTGTCTGGAAGACGCTTGTAGTTACCCACCACCTCTGGTTCTTATACCCTTTCCACATCCTCTTCCACAATGATCCCTGAGCCTTTGTAAAAAGGAGTGAAGTATAAATGCTCCATTTAAAGCTTAATACTCTATGGTCCATTAATTCTCTACACCTGACCAGTTGTAGCCCCCCATGTTGATCATCCTCTACTACAAATAGATGCTTCTTTTATGACAGTTGAGAGATAAATTATTGGTGTAACAGTTACTCACTTGAGGTTGGTTTAATGGAATGTCCATTCAGCAGACTAAACATACTAGGTTCTACTCTAGTACCTATAGCCTCCTAGATATAGAGGTTTTTGACACAAAAATGTCACCAGGTATATGCTTTATCTTTCGGAGTGGGACTAAAATCCAATCAGAAAGTCATTCAAACCTTATGTGATGGTTTCCACTATGGAAACAGTGGAGATGCCTTGCCAGGCCACTCACTATTGTAGCTCAAAGGGTTCACAGCTGGGTAAGACTGACCATTATTTTTCTCCTCTGGGAGCATGCATAGCACCTTCCAACACTATGAAAGCTAGTTAGTAGGATAAAAGTTCCAGATTACAAATTTGGGCATAGAGCTAAATGGAGGATTTGGGAGAAGTTTGGCAAAGTGGGTAAATATGGTCAAAGAATCACTTTTCTAAAACTTTCAATGATCTGATTTTTAAGAGAGATTTCATAGAGGGGGGAGGTTATCAATGTTAGAAATTTTCCTTTTCCCTAAAAGCAATAGGGAATAAAAGGATGCAGGAGAATACCTTCTTACCTGGTGTTGATCGGGTTTTCTGACCTATGTATAACATAAGAGCTAAATGTTATTTGTGCTTAGGAATCATCATCCAGTTTCTCCCATGCATTGGGAGACCTGCTTATTTAGAGGCCATCCTTATTCTTAGAAGATGCAGGAATGAGTGTATTGATGCTAACAACCTCTTCAAATATCTCAGAATAATGTAGAGACACGAACATGCACATGCATGTGTATACATACAAATGTCTAGATTGACATGTATGTAGATATGCATAATCATGTACATGTACTTGAATGAATAAATCAATGTCGAAATTTGTGAAAATAAGCAACTGGTGAAGAAGCAAGTATTTATTGCAGTTCTGTTTCAGCTTCTCTATAAGCTGAAACTTATTTTTCATAATAAAATATTGGAACACTATACAAGATAGAAATGTTTCTTTGTTGGTGACGGGATAATGACCTAAGAGCTTCAGGTGGACTGAGACACTCTGGACATTGCCTTGAAGGATAACACTTGTGGAAATTTATGATAAGGAGTTCCATAGACCAAACCTGCTGTTATCTTCCAATTCCAGACAGCAGGGGAGAAGACCTGCAGATGAACTATTCTGTCCCACAACTCCACCCCTTCCTTTTCCATCCTATAAAACCCAGAAATCTTCACACCACAATCTCCACTCCAGCAGAGAGACTGTGGCCCTTCAGTTCTGATTACAAGAAAAATTATATTCTTCTTCTGGAAATGCCTGTCTACTTTTTTTTTAGTTCCATATCACCTTCATCAACCTGATCTAACAGTTGGGGAGCTGAGGATAGAACCTAGGGCCTTACACAAACTAAGCAAGTGCTCTAGAACCTTGCTACATCCTTAGCTCTTAGAAATGTCTGAAGTATACACTTATGGTGTATTTGGAAGACATCTGCAGTTGACCAGACCTCGTTTCCTGATACTAGGTATTTGAATTTTAGTCTAGAATTTGGGGATTGAATTGGCATCCTTGGAATGCCACTGACCTACTCTAATCAAAACCCATCCTTACTTTCCTGTTGCTGTCCTGGTCTGCAGAGTCAGTGGGATTGGGTCTACAGTGTTGTAAAGGGGTTTCACTCAGAGTGGCTTGAATGTCTCTCTCAGCTTTGTGTTATGTGCATGTCACTTATTTTCATCCGAATCATTGGACACGTGTGAAGATGGGGTCTCTGGCACGTTCTAGAGACACCACTCTAGATTATCCTCTGATTCTTATGAAAATAAAAACTGTATTTCTGCTCAGTATGTCTCCCCTGTTTACTCAGGGACCTTTTCCACTCTCTGTTGCTTTTTGAACATTGCAACAATGCCACCCGTTTTTATTTCATAACATCAATTCAGTTTTCTAGGATTCCTTTAAGATCATCCACAGAGGTTCAATGTTTACAAGGTCTCAGGCCCCTGGGAGCAGAGCCAGGGACTTGGATGGACTTACAGCACTTACGTAAGGGGTCATAAACTCAAATGTCTATAGGAGCCAAGTAGTGGACAGGGAAGGGAGGGAGACTCTGGGGAACTAGAGATTCCCAACCAAAGTCAGCAGCACCTCAGATTTCATCATTCAGTATGAAGCGTCCAACAATACCAAACCATCAAGTATTGTAAGAAAATGTGGGTTTTTCTTTTAAAGAAATATGTAGATTTCCAAATTTTGGCTTTATGCATTAAATTTGAGGTCCCATCCATCATGAGATGGATTGGACTTTCTCCCTGATCCTTCCCCTATTCCCATGTTGCTTCAGTTTTGCCCACGTTAGTGCTGGTACTGGCTTTCTTAACTTAGCGCCAAAGAGTTCCTTTGTTGTTGCTATTTGGTTTCATCTGTCTTTTCTATCAGCAGCATCACCATGCCAGAGTCCAGCCTGCACCAACACCACCCCTTGCTCTTCCTCTGAGCCCCTTTGGTAGCTTTTAGGAAAGTCTGCGTCCTCAGGGCATATTGGTCTTTAGAATTCCTAAAACTATGTTGCAAACTCACACTTCCCTCATATTCCCCATGGAATATTATGCCATGCCATTTTCTATGTTTTATTCATGTGCCATTTAAATCTGAGCTCACCAGAGAGTTCCTGGGGACAGCCTTGCTGCTTTCTCTCATTGTGTGCCCTGTCTCTGACCTTTTAAGCAATTCTGACTCAATGCAAGCCAGCAAGGAGCCTGTAGGTGACAACACTCTAGGCAGTATCACAGAGGCAGCTCTTCTTTCTATTACATTTTTGGTCCTACTCTGGCTTTTCTCTTCCTTTACTTTCCCCTGAACTTTGAGCTCTACCACCTAGCTCTTAGACAATGGTTCTGTTGCATATGATAGCCTGCATATCATATATTAATGTTATAATCCATAGCATAATGTCAAAATTATAGTTATGAAGTAGCAACAAAATTATTTTATGATTGGGGGTCGCCAACATGAAGAACTGTATTAAAGGCTCGAAGCATTAAAAAGGTTGAGGATCACTATCATAAGAGCTGCCTAAACTTTTCAAGGATACTCATTTTTCATATTTGGAACTGAAATTTTGTAGATTCTATCTCCGCTCATTCAATTAGCACTTTGAAGTCCCTGGAAATAATTTCATATTCTCTTTTGATTCCAGATAAGATAAATTCTGACCAACTCCAGCTTCCACCTAGCAAGAGAAGACCTGGTTTTTCTTTTCTCTCTTTCCTGTCTGCCTGGAGGAGGTGATGGGTTTATTTTATGTCTTGCTCACCTTATGCACAGGGCACAGAAATAATCAGCTATTCACTGAACTCCTTCCACATGCAGCACACCATTAAGGTCTTTTCTTGGATTATGTCTCTTAATTACAAAGTCAATCCTATGAAAGTAGAAACATGTTTCTCCTTTACAAATGGGGAAACAAAGGCTTGAGGCAATGTAGTAACTCCCCTGAGATCACATGGGAGGGAGACTAGGCTGAAATGTGAACATATATAGCTCATTGCCGAAGGCATGGGGGCCATTCTTCTCCCACTGGTAAAAGGCAGTAATCATTTAGACAAAATGCCACCAAACAAACCAAAGAGAAACAAAGATACTTGGAAAATGGATTGCAATCCACCCCAGACTCTTACCTGTGCTCACACACATGTTTTATAAACTATTACTAATATCAAGTAACAAGCCTCAAGCCTCCACATTAGAGTCTTTTGAAGAAAAGCTTAGAATGAAAGAAACAATGGCACTGAAGTCTGATTTTTCAGCATAAACTCATTCTAGAAGCATCTATGACATGCCATCTATGTCATATAACATGGATAATTTATATCGAATACCTATGACATGCCAAGTTTTGAGCCAGCAATGGGAATATAGTGGTCAAAAGGCAGATTTGGCCATTGCCTTAATGGATCTATTTCTCCTATGCACTGGTTAAGCCACTGCCAAATTTTCCTCTCATACACATTTATGTGTGTCACACAGGCCATTCTGAGGGATAGCCCAGGTACCAGCCAATAAGAACAGAGGGGAGTGCTTTAGTTCTCGACCCATGGATCTCTACCAACAAGCTCCATTTCCTCTATTCTTGATGATCACCAAAGTTCTCTTGTCCCAGAAAGCTCAAGTTTTGGGGTTTAGATAGAGTCTTGTTTCTATGATATTACCACTTTTAATCTCACAAGATTTTATTGCCTTAAGAACTCAGTCAGGAATCTTCATCTAGACCTATTGTTCTTTTCATTTGTTTCCAACCTGTGTCCATGACAATACATCAAATAGTTAGTTCCTGAAACCTTTATAATATAATGACTACCACACAGTATCCCAGGAATAAGCTCTTCTTATTTTTGCATACAGTCCACACTTGCTATAACCGAGGCCATTTACAGAGGTATGGGAGTTAGATAACTGTCTTGGACTAAACTTCAATTTGTTTTGCCATAGTTAGATTTAGGTTGTTCAGTGTCTGCAGTTGGACAAGCAATGGCAGATCAGGATTGATGGTCTCTTCCATCTCAGAACATTCAAAAATTCAATTCATTCTATCTGTGGTTGCTACTTAAATAACAGAAATACCAGGGAATGAGTTAAAAAAAACACACACATTCAAAAATGTCAAAAATCCCTACCATCATGGTGTTTATTTTCAAGCCATAAGAACTTACTGAAACATGCAAAAAATGAATGGAACTGGAAATCATTTTGTGAAGTGAAATTAGACAGACCCAAAAAGATAAATAATCTTTTTCTTGTATGTAGAAATGAAATTTTAAATTATATGTGCCTATTTATATATATGTATGATATGTATATTTGCAAATGTGTCATTAAACTAGAAAAAAAGATCATGAAAAGATGAAAAGGAAGAGAAATAACAAAGCAAAATAAGTAAATTTAATGGAAAAATATAGAATGTATTAGTTGATGATATATATGTAAAATAAAAATGGAAGATGGGAAGGGCTACTGAGCAGAGGTAGCTGAGTGAGGAGCCACAGGTAATAAAGCACTTAGCAGGCATCATGTCTGTGGCTGAGAAAGGAGCCAGTGTTGAAGGCAAGCTGCAGTAGCTGTCCTGGCACACTCAGGATAACATGAACAGAAGTGAGAGGCAGAGGCAGAGATCAAGGACATGTTAGAGGGGATTCATTTATGGGCCACTGCAAAGAAAATTTGGCATCAGTACAATTTAAACAGAGGTTATCAGAGAGGTTTCAATAGATAAAAATCATGCTAAAGTTAATATATCAAAGACCACTTTGCATGTGTGTAGAACAAACATGAACAAGACTGTAGAAATCAGCCTACCTCTTTACTCCTCGCATCCTTTCTGGTCTTCTGTCACAGATAACTGGAGTATGGCCATGTCCTTTTTCTTCCTTTGAGCTTGAATTTGCATGTTCAGGACATCTCTTTTTCCCAAGAAGAGCTCTGAGAAAGGTTCATTGAAGAGAGTTATCCATGAGTGGGAAAGGAAATAACAGTTAAGCATCTACTTGTTGCTAATGGGTGAGTTCATAGTACTTGACATGTTAGCTGATTTAATTATCATGTCATAATTACATGTCACAACAGAATGACTGATAATTCGAGGATAAATGGTAATCTACACACTCCATCCCTGACTTCTCTTCCCACCCTGGGTTCTCATTAAGCTGAGACGCCATGCAACAAAGTATTCCCTCCATTAGAGAAGTACTGGGCTCCCTTAAAAGTCAGCCTAGAGGGCACAACTTCTCAGCTGAGACTGCAGCTGAAGCCTTCTGGAGCTAAGAAACCCACGATTACTCATTTGGTCACAAGTTAAATTAAACCCTACCTCAGTGAGCCAACCACAAGATAAAGGTGGGGCCACTCATAAGAAACTTTAACCCAATGAAAACATGCCTGAAAGCATGTGCATGTCTCGCCATTATTCTTTCCCCACTTAGGAGGCATGAGAAAATGCTGGAAGAGCCTCCAGACTTTGCTCTTGATGGATTCTTGAGGGTAGGTAGTATGGGTGAGGTCTGGTGGGAAGACTGTGTCTTTGGCTCTTTGAGCTCTCTCCATATCTAGGACAATCCACTCATCAACATTCTATATATATTACAAAGAGAAAAAGGGACTTGATCCATCCCCACCCTCTCTCCTCCTAATAGCCTTAACTATAGGTCTAGACAACAGTTCTCTCCTACTTGCTGATTTCCCAAAGTCCTGAGTCCTGATAGGCCCTTGCAGAACTGGAGAGACTTTCAGCTCTTAGTCTTAAATTCTGATCTCCCAGAGTAAAGGTTACCTACACAAATAATGACTGGACCATCTTGAATAAGCCCATGGAAGTTAGAGCTGGAGCTGGGGTCACTGTGGTCTTATTTATATATTTCTCAGTATGGTACTGGGATCCAAACCCAGGGACTTGTGTGAGTAGTCAAACACTCTAACTGAGCTACATCACCAACCAAAAACTTCCAGTCTCTCAATCTCTCAATCTCTCTCTCTCTCCCCCTTTGTCTCCCTCTACCTCCATCCTTCTCCATCCTCCACCTCTTCTTTTTTACTCTATCTAACAGGCTTTCTATAGATAGATGATAGATAGATAGATAGATAGATAGATAGATAGATAGATAGATAGAGATGATAGATAGAGATCGAGATGTGTGTGTGTGTGTGTGTGAAAGAGAGAGAGAGAGAGAGAGAGAGAGAGAGAGAGAGAGAGAGAGAGAGAGAGAGAGGAGATTCTAGACTGGCTTTAAACCTATGACTCTGCCTTAGTCCCCTTAGTGGTGAGGTTGCAGGTACATACCATTATGCTTGGCAGCACACAAGGGTTTTGAAATTACTTATTAAGACTTAAATTGTGTCCCATCAATTCATACATTAAAAATGTAACTACTGGTATCATAGAGTATAACTACATTTGGAGGGGAAAAAAGTGATCAAAGAAGTTGTTAAATTAAACTGAGGTCATTAGTGGGGCCCCTAATCTGTCTGAGGTCTTTAAGAACTGATTAGAACATAGACAATGCAAAGAACAGTTGAGGACACAGGGTGGAGAGAGGTTTTAAGAAAACCCCACCCCCATCTGCACCCAGGTCTTGTATATATAGCCTCTAAGTCCATGGGAAAATTGATGCCTGTATGCTAGCTGCTCAGGCAGGGTGCTTTGTTATGGAAACCTGAGCACCACATATGGGTACTTTAACAATGCCACTGGAGAAGCTGAACTTCTAAGCATCAACCTGGCTCTAATGCCCCAAACTGACAAACTCTGCTATCAGTATAACTCAGGAATGGGATTGTACTGTGGATAGACTGAATTCTTTGATCTAGTTGTGTTCTGGTGGCCGACTTTCTAGCTGATAGTTTCCATTGGTCCAGCTCCCCCTCTCACATTCCACTGCCTCCTTCATCATGGCTCTCTCTAGAAGCCCTGGTCCCCTCCTTGTACACTGTACATGCCATTCCTCATTTCCAGAATATGTAAATGAGGCTAATGGAATACATACTTCCTGTTCAACCCTTGTTTTAACTGGGATATGAGCATCCACTCAACTGTTACTCCCTTGTGTGCATTACCTTCAGGCTCTTAGGATTTGCATGTAAAGGTTTTCTTTCTGTGTCTTGGTGATGACAGCAGCCACAGTCTCCTTGTGATTCTCTACATGTGGCAAATATCACTGAGGATCTGGGACCCTTGGCTAGGTAGCTAACATGGATATGAGAATAGTACTCAGAAGCACCCCTCCTTTAGCAAAGGGTAGAATAGAACACACACACACACACACACACACACACACACACTGAAGAGATGTGCTTCAGCTAATACATGTGTATACAGTCTACTGCTCACTGGATTTGTGCACTGATCTTGCATGCTTTTACATTATGGTGGATTGCTCAATGTAGTTCTATTCCCCTGGGGACCCTCTTGGTAATTCCCTAATTACCTCAGTAAAGCCTCTCTTTCTCCCAGCTCTGTCAGCCTTCAGCCTTGAGATTTCCTAATGGAAACCACTCACGCCTATTGGACTCTCAGGCTGTAATTAGCAGTCTAGGACTTTGGTTTTCTCATTCTTGTTGGTGTGAAGGTGAGGCCAACAACATTGTCAATGTCAGTCGAGCAGCCCCTTGAAGAGAGCATATGATGGAATTGTTGCATGTTGACTGTCTCCTGTGTATTTATTGACTGAAACATTTGAGCTGTTGCTTTTCACATTTGAAATTTTAGATCACAGATGCCTGGCGTGTTTAATCATACAGCAAAGCTCACATTTAATGAGAAAAATGTCAAGTATATTGTTATCCACCATAAAAACTGTGAAAAATATTTCTGCCATCTGCAATGTGCCTTCTGCTGCTGCCTCTAAGAAATTTTCGAGTAACAATACAAAATTAACAGTTGGGGAAACACTGTAGAAGGAAAGTTGCTGAGCTTCCTCAAACTCAGACTATGCCTCAATGTCATGGCAAGATATTTCACCTAGATTCCTAAAATAACCTGCTACTGGAAGGCACGGCATCCCCTGTGCCTCCTGAGCCTTGGACATTCTGCTGCTGATTAACTAGATTCTCAATCTGGCTACATCATCCTCTGCATAGCACCCTTGCAAGGCGTTTCCTCTTTTGCTGTCATGCATAAGCACACGCCGTGAGCCCGTCTCACCCTTACTTTTGCCTCCCTGCTGTGACCTACATTCCAGCCAAATGAAGTTAACTTACTGTCATGTCAAGAACACTCTTCTTCCCTCTGTGTGGTTAAGCCTACACGTTGGGCCCTATCTACCTCAAATGTTATTTCTGGGAAACCTTGAGTGACACTCCCCAAAAGGATGAGTCCACTGGAGCCTTCAGTGTATGCTGCAATAGTATTTCTACCTGAAGACTTTGCATGTGAACTCCTGTTCCATTCACCAGCCTCTTCCTGTTCAACTCTGAGCCCCCCAGAGAGAAAGATGGTGTTTCAGCCACTGCTGCCTCCCAGCCCCAAACTAACAGCAAAGTGGCTGTGGCAGCTGCTTTGAGGGCCTCAGAAGCTACAAAGTCACTGTAACAGGAGTAAGGGAGTCTCTTACCCAGGAACTTGCTCTTTTGACGTTGGCAACACAAAACCTTGCCATTATGCAGGCTGTGTTTATTTCTAGGTTTTCTCTCTGTATTTTAGCCCTTTCTCCTACTGAAAGAAATAACAGTCCTGTCAGTCAGAGAGCAATTGATAGTGATAAAATCTCTCCTTTTAGACAGTGAGTTCACTTGTTCTTAAGTCATTCTTTGCCACAAACTGCAGGCTCATTATACGAGGAAAATGTGGTATCTCAGAGAAGCCACACTCTTAGAAGTTTGTAATTTACCTCGCCTGATGACTAAGGTCTGGAGGTTTTCGCTGCTTATTTGAATGTGGTTTGGGTGGGGAGAGAATGATAAACAAAGCCTGTCTTACTCATTGGAGCTGGCCTGTGGGACTTGTGTAGCAATACCTGCTCTTTGGACAGTGCCTTCTACTCTAAGGGGGTACAGCGATGAGGGGGCCTTCTCAGAGCTTCAGTGTAGCCCCTAGCTCTGAACAGGTGTTCATGATGGATGGTGCAGCTCAACCACAGCCTATCTTTCTCTTCACTCCCTTTCACCTTCTGAGTCTCAGACAAGACTTCAGCTGTTAGACATAAACTCTCCTTACATGACTTTTGTATAAATAAATAAATAAATAAATAAATAGCAACCTCTAGAAAGGACACAAAGTAAACTTCAGGTAGAAGTTGACAGGGGAGTTGAGAGCAGAGTGGATAGGTGAGACTTCCTATCACTCTTAACCCAGATAAGACCATGCCTGGTAGCTCTGCCTCACCATCTTGTTTACAGAGAGGACTCTATTCTATTTGTTTGTTTGATACTCCTGTGATAAACATGATGACCAAAGCAACATGGGAAAGAAAGGGTTTATTTCACAGTACAACTCCAATCACAGTCCATCATTAGGGAACATTAGGGAAAATACTCAAAAGCAGGAACCTGGAGGCAAGACCTGAAGCACAGACCATGGAGGAAGGCTGTTTTCTTGTTCATCTCAGGACCACCTGCCCAGGAATTTTCTCAGTTGAAGTTGCCTCTTCCCAGGTGATACTAGCTTGTGTCAAGGTGATGAATAAATAACCAACATGTGTATCTTTTCTGAGTGCTTTAGTGCAAGTCCCTGAATCTGTGCCTCAAATTAGCACAGAGGACAGGTATCATATATGCAGAGGCCATCTTTTTATGGGGAAGACTGTAGGCCACATACACACCAGAGTCCTCAACGGCTTAGGGACTTTCCCTGTTCTATCCTTTCTTTACATCACGTGACTATGAAGTCATATAGCAACCAATAAACCTCAAACACAGCTGTATCCACTAGGCTCCTTCACAGCCTTCAGAAGGAGCTAACACTACATATCTCTTTACTTTAGACTTTGTGTCCCTGTGAGATATAAGTTCTGTTGATTGAGTTCCCCAGTCTCTGGTAGCTACACCCCAAGGAGCACCAAGGAACTAACATACTTAACTTTATGAAAAAATGGTGAGACAAGCTGAGCACGACAAGGGAGATTTCAAGTCACTTTCAAGTGACCTTAACATTGAAAGAGGTTAGAATGACAGAATCAATGTCATGGAGTTCATAGTTGCTATACTGTTGACTGTTCCTCCTTGCAGAATAAAGTTGTGCTAAGAAAGTTTGGGGTTGTTTGTTTGTTTGTTTGTTTGTTTTGAGACAGGGTTACTCTGTGTAGCCCTGGCTGTCCTGGAACTCACTCTGTAGACCAGGCTGGCCTCGAACTCAGAAATCCACCTGCCTCTGCCTCCCAAGTGCTAGGATTAAAGGCGTGTGCCACCACTGACCGACAAGAAAGTTTTAATAGAAAAATTATCTATGTTTATGTCATATGTATGTAAACACACACATAAGAGACAGTGAGGATAACTGTTCACATACACTTACCAAAACAGAGAAATACAGAATGTTGGTCAAAATATTCTTCATTAAGTACACAAATAAGTGATTATTTTTAAGAAACTCTCTTCTTTTGAAGCAATTAGCTTTCATTTGACCATTTCTATTGTTGCTCTTTATAACTAGATGTTTATATTAATTTACATATAATTATGTGACTTCCCATGCTCCCCTTTCCTCCATCCTACCCTTCCTATGACCCCACTTCACTCCTTTTTTAAAAAGTGATGGTCTCTTTGTCTTTGAGTATTATTGTTACATACATTGTTACACATGCATGCATGCATACACACACATATATATATACATGCATAAATAAATAAATACAACCTGCTGAATCTATTGATTATTATTTTTATCTATATTATTTCAGAGCAGACCACATTGTATTACATAACTAATTAGGGGGCTCATCTCTGAGAAAGACTATTTCTCCCTCTCTCAGCAGTCATTAGTTGTATGTAGTCTTTGTTTAGGGATGAAGCCTCCTGAGATCTCCCTCTTCCATGGTACCTTGTCTATTGTGTTGCCATTGTTCAGGTCTTGTGTAGGCAGCCATGTTGTTGATACATGATATTGTTTCTTTACTTTTCCCCTTCATTTCAGACTTAGATTTTCATTTAAGACAGTTACTTTTATTTTTCCTTTTTGGCAAGACTATTGGCTGGGACATTTTTCATAATTCCTTCTTTCTCCAGAAGGCCAGTCTATTGAATATGTACAGTTTAGAGGTTGAAAGATAATAGATCTTCGTGTTTAATGATCTCAAGCTGTGCTATCCAATATGGTAGCCAATGATCACAGGTGACAATTTTTCCTTTACATTTACATTGATTTCTATCAAATATTAGAGATCTCAGCCTCATAATCAAGTGCTCACTGGACACATGATTAGTAGAAACCACACTGAACAGCACCAATAGGAAGTATTTCCATCACCACAGAAGGTTCTATTGCTCAGTTCTGTTCAAGATGAAGCAAACCAAGAAGCAGATAGATGTAAGGCTGAACTAGAATCTGGGTCCCAGTGCCTGCTTCAAATGTGTTCACAATATGCCCCAGGCAAAAGATTTAGTATGTTTCATCTTTCCTTTCCTCTCTATTAAAAGAAAGAGGAAGATAGTTGAGTGACATTGTGAACTTTGTAAATTCAATTATAAATAGAAATCAACTTAGTGCAACAAATATATAAAAAGTTTATGAGCTAGGAATTATGGTAAGTCTGTTGAACAAGACTGTAACATTTCATAGAGTTTCCATAAGAGAAAAATGAGGCTAAAACTATTTACAATGCAAGTGATAATAAATAACCATCCAGTATTAAGGTAGAAAGAAATGGTGGTAAAAGGTAGAAGAATGCCAAAGACAGGCATTTTGAGGAAGGGTCTGCATAAGGAAAGGCTTCTAAGGTAAAATGAGCTGAAGAGGGATTGGTGCTTCGATAAGCTTCCCCTTAGCTTTCTGGCATTCACCCTGCTTAAAAAAAAAAATTTTGAGACTTTGCTCCCCTTGTTCTTTTCATGTCATCTCTAAGTATTCTTTCTTCTTCATCTGAAGAGTATGTTATTCAAGCAAACTCTCAGTGTGAAACACTACACACAAACACACACATCCACACACACCCATGTGTGTGCATATATATATATATATATATACATATATATATATGACATACATGTATATATGTTTGTATACATATATGTATGTATATACATATATATATACACATAGGTATATATATATATATATATATATATATATATATATATATATATATATACATAGGTTTGTGTATGTGTGTACATATGTATATAGAGAGAGGGGAGAGAAAGAGACTAAAAAGCAATAACAAAATTTAAGAAAGATCAGTGTTCAAGATATTGGACATCCCCTCAGTGGAAGTCAGTGGTCATCAAAAGTCAAGAAACCTGAAATTGCCCTCAATCTAACAGAGCCTCCAGGAGCTGACACTGAGAAAGAATCACCAACACTACCTTTGAAACTTCAAAAGACACGGCTAAAGAGTTGTATAATTCCATTTATACAAAATGTCCAGAACAGACAAAGCCAAAGAGAACAAAAGTTCATGAGAAGCCTCCATGGGCTGGAAGAAGAGTAGGGAACACCTGCTAATCTAGGTCTCCTTGGAAGTGATGACACATGCTTTAGTAACCAACTGTGGTAAGGGTTGCCTTGCTTTGTAAATATGATAAAACACTCCAAAGAATGACTTTTATTATATGTGTTACACTTAATATCAATAACCAATTTGATGGCATTTAGAGTCACCATAGAAACAAATTTCTGAGTATATATTCAAAATATTATCCCAATTTGGTAGTAGGTATAGAAAGACCTGCCTTTAATGTGAGTGGTACCATTTCATGGGGTGAGAGTGGGGATCCCAAATCAAATATAAAGGAGAGATTGAGCTGTCCACAAGCATTCATTGCTCTGTGTTTGCTGAGTGTAGATCCAATGTAACCAACTGCTTCCTCCTGCTCTTGATACCATGCCTTCTCTGTCATGGTGGACATATCCACCTAGAAATTTGAAACAGGATAAATGCCATTTTTAGTTAATTTTGTCAGAAAAATGATGGAAAAGAAACTAATACCTTGGTATGGAGATGTAGCCCCATTGCCTTGGTAAGCCTGATGGTGTCATCCTCAGGCCTTTGGAACTGATTTATAGGAGGGATGTTGAAGAGTTTGTAAGCTTGGGCTAGAAAAGCCCTTGAATGTCATAAATAAAGTTTAATAGACCATTCTAGAGGAAACCTAGAAGAAGAGAAGTATAGTCCAAGATCTTGAGGTTTCAGAAGAGAACAAGTCTATAAGCTGTTCCAGGACAAAATGTCATGGTTTATGTACCTTAGACAACTGAAATTTGTACATTCACATCTGTAAAAGCAGAAACTGAAGAGACATAATTCTCTTCTAGGTTCGCTGCACCTTTGCATGGTCACTGACTTCTGGTGTCTCTTCCTATTTCTAAGGCTTAAATACTTAATCTCTCCTGATTATGGAGGCCTCCATAACAAACATTTTTATCTTACTTGAGAATCTTTGTATGTATAATTTCAAATTTTTCACATAATGTTTCAGATTTTAATTTTAATTACTTTTCCAAGTCTCTATAATGAAATGTTAATTGTCCCTCCAATGATCTTTCCTATGCTTATGATTTTATCTGGTTTGGATTTGTTCCTCATGTTATATCCCCAAATGACAGACATGGATTAAATCACCCACCATTTTTACAGATGTTGATCTGATAACCTTCACTCTGTTTCCAGCAGTATATAAATGTACAAGCCCTAGCCTATATTCACAAGCATTGGTTAGTATTATCAAAGTAATATAGTAAATAAAAGGCAAGTTACAATTCACAATATATTTTTTTAATACAAACACACAAAGTTAAGGTCAAGATAAAGTTCTTTTCAATTCCCTTAAAACCTCCAAGTAATAACTCTCCATCAGGGCTGAACCTACTTGGTGTGGTAGACACAGATTAGGTGTGTGGCAGGTTTGAAAAAGCAATGAAACAAGAGTTAGAAACAAATCTTCAGATTACATGCAAGGCTGTGCCAAAGGAAACTTATTAGTCATTCATCAACAAATCTAAGGATCTGCTCTGTCCAAGAAAGGTCTCATAAGGCACAAATGAGACAGGCAAGGGGCCCCTGCTCTTCAGCAACAGACATCATCGTGGAGAGATACCATACATAAAAAAACTATTACAGTTAGTGAAGTGTAGCAAGCACAGGAACACAACAATGATTAGTGGACTTGCACTGAGTGGTCAAAGATGGCTCTCTGAGTAGAGCTTTGAGGGAAATAAAGTCTACTTTGGGAGAACAGATCCCAAGCAGAGGAAAGACTGATGGGAAACTGTACAGAGTCAGTAGTATGTGAAAAACAGAATAGAGAACTGAGTGCTAGAGGACATTAGGGGCATAAGGGTGAGGGTAGTGGAGGTGAGACCTCTGAGGTCAAGGGTCCACTGATGCAATTTCATTCTTGGAAAGAGGTGGTAGAAGGGACAGTGTCTCCCAAAACATGCTGAGTTTTGTGCCTTTGAGTGTTAGCTTATAGGGGTGGATTTTTTTTTTTTAAGAGTACCATTAATCTGAGATGAAGTCTATTGCAATATGAGAGGCTCTAATCCAATGGCTGGTGCCCTTGTAAGAAGAGAGAACGTAACAGACTCTCACAGGGAGGAAATGCATTGAAACAAAAGAAGAGATAGAAGTAATGCAGCTACACATCACAGAGTGACAAGCGTTTGTACAACCACTAGAAACTGGAAGAGGCAGGGGAGGATCTGCATTAGGGGCATGGCCATGAAGATTACTGAGTTGAGACTCATACCTCTAAACAAACAAACAAAAAAAATTTTGTTCTAAGACATGTCCCCTCCCCCCAGTTTGTGTGAGGGATATTCCTTGCCATCTCATGGCATTGGTTCCAGGATCCCTGCAGATTCCAGAATCTAAGGGTGTTCAACCCTGTATACAAAATAAGGTATTTTCACATAACACAGACACATCCTCCTGGATACTTCAAATCACCTCTAGATTCTTTGTAACACTTAATGCAATGTGTACAATATGTCAGTTCCTCTCATCATCTTTGGGGAATAAGAAAAACTCAACCTATGTCCAATATAAATGCAACCATGATAGACAATATAGCATTCTCTGACTATCATCAGAATGCTTCATAGACATTTTTGACTTTTGAAATTTGAACCAACAAAGTGGTTTGATTTGCATTCAGGTGTTTCCAACCAAGCCTGATGATTTGAGTTCATGTAATTCCCACAAATTGTCCTCTGACCTCCATATATGCACCCTGGCATACACACACGTGTGTGTATACACACACCACACACACATGAACATAATCAATCAAGAAAATTTCTAAAACTAATTTCAAAATAAGCCATGTGGTTCAATCTGTAGTCATGGAATCTGCAGTCACGGAATCTGGAGATACAGGGGGCCATACTAGCATTTATTGTCTTAGCCCATAGAAACTAACAGGCATGAATCAACCTCAAGGGATTTAAACAGATGTGAGTCTGGCTGAAACTGTAATAGAAGGTGTGACTACTAAGTTGAAAGTTGACTGTGAGGGTCAGTAGTGTAGCTCAGTGGTAAAACCTTTGCCCGATACGGACAAGGGCTGTGAGCTTGGTCATCATCTCTGAAAATAAACAGCCAATTCGGGAGAATAGAGTACTGCAGAAGAGAAGTAGTGGTGAGCAGTGCCAGCGGGCTGGACTC
Organism: Grammomys surdaster; assembly: GCF_004785775.1. Lineage (NCBI taxonomy): Eukaryota > Metazoa > Chordata > Mammalia > Rodentia > Muridae > Grammomys > Grammomys surdaster. Next base: position 11,609 of record NW_021627574.1, on the reverse strand, counting down.
CCATTTTGAGGCTGAGCACCTGCAGTGGTAGCCAGGCATGATGTAAGCAACAGCTACACAGATGGATCTGCCTACATGGAGGACTCAGGTGAAAGAGGCCTATTGTAATTGCAAACTCTAACAAGGCAGATATTCTTCAGCTAGTCATCTAAGATAAGATTCCCTGGAGAACTTTCCAAGGGCAGAATTAATGGTTTTCCCTATTTCTGCATCCCGAACTATTTTCCAGGGGACTTGTGTAGAGCTAGTTACCCTATGACTGCTGACTGATGTGGATGGAGTGAACTGGGAAGGTAAACACGTCCTCAAAAAAGCCTTGCTAACATGCCAAGACTGTTTTCATTTCATTTGTCCCTTCAATTTTGTTGGAATCCATTTATTTCTTGTATTAAAAAGCAACATTTCATCCTGAAATGTTCCTGTGGTCAGGAATCTATAGTTCATTCTACCTCCTACTTAGGGTGAGAAAATTTTGATTGCTCTAAGTTGGAAACAATGACATCAGGAACCAGTTAACAACCATGGAGCCAGCCAGTGTTTCTTCACACTGAAAATGGGGCTACTTGGCTACCCGGCTTCATAGCAGTGAGCAGTAGATTGTTCCATCAGACTTCTACACCACTCTTTCTTTAATAGTAAAAATTTTAAAGCCACCATTGTGATCAGGACGAAGAGATTTACAGATGTTTCGATGAAACTCTTCATTTGGAATTTATGCAGCAAAGTACATATTGACTTTGTGTCACTGGAAACACCAAGATTTATTATTCCTGAAGATAAGTAATAACCTTGACTTTGATTTGGTCAATATTTATCTCACAAGTCGATAAATCTCCAGCAATAAATTTCAACAAAAGCCAACACTTTCTGATACAGGGCTGTATTTTGCAGAGGCCCCCAAATTTCTCTGTTTTTTATCTCACACAGAGAGCATTCAAACCTGAGAAAGTATTCTCAGACATATTTTATTTTTAGTGAGTTCAGTCATTTTATGACAGCAGAGTTTTATCCAAATAACTTAATGTGGGTGGGAAAATTATAGACTTTGGATCTTTTTGTCTTTCTTTCAATAGTTGTAACCAATGAACCTTCTCCCCAGTCCAGGTCTTTCTAAAGCTGATCCCAATGCTAACATCAGACAGTGGCCAGGACAGGCTAAGGGACAGGCTTGTCTGCAAATAAAGGTGATATGTGATACTGGTCATTTGTGTGCCTGTCACTGAAGGCATGGTCTAAGCCACCCTATTATATTTTAACAGTGAGTGACCTCATACTAACTTCACAGAAGCCCCAAATCTCTTTTTAGTGTTTGTTGGTCAAACAGTCTGTCACCTTTAGAGCAACGCTGAATATGTGAGCAGCCAAAGCAGTTTTCCCATCTACTAGACATGAGACGATGGTGGAAACCCCAGAGGACTCATCCCCTGCATCTTCAAAGGCCTTTTTCTATTCAATGTTATAGGCAATTGCCTTCTTTCCTAATCTTTGGGATATGTGTTCTATTCTGTAATAAAGTATCTGATGCGGGATAATTTATAAAGAACAGAGATAGCTCTTGCTCATGGTTCTAGAAGTTAGAAAATCTGAAAGCATGGTCCTGGGATCTGTTCAGCCCCTGGAGAGGGCCTTCCTGCTGCATCATAATCATGGAAAGACAGAGCAAGGAAGCTACCCTGGCTCTCTCTTACTCATTTTTATAAGACAACTAATGCCATCATGGAAACTGCACCCTCATGACTTCTGATCCTCATTGCTACCCAAGGATCCTATTTCCAAACACATGAATATATAAAACTCAGGCTTTTAACATGTTGTGTTGTCTGGCCATAGCAACAGGTTGACAGTTTATCAGCATGTATGTACCAATACTTCTGACCACATGGTATCTCTTCTTCTTTGAAAAGAACAAATAAGGTGGTACGTACTTTCTGTGTGGTCCATGGACCTTACAAGGGACCCCAGGAGCTGGTTCACAAAGAAGATTCTTTAGCTTGAGTCTATAATAGCCCTTTTCCTGCTTATCAAATACACATTCCAATATACGGACAGGTTATTTGGTAAGATCCTTACCAGCTGAAAATTTCCACCCAATTGTAATTTTGAAGATAATACTTAGCTGCACTGTACATAGATTTTCATCTACCAGGCAGGTTTTGTTGCTGCTATTTATTAAACTGTGTTGTGTTTTACTGGAGACCAGGTTCATTTACTCAACTTATTTACTCAGTAAAACTTCTAGAGAACTTAAAACACAGATGGAATAGTCTGGAAACTCTAATGTACATACTTAGGTTATGTCAAAAAATGATCCCAGCCAATCAAATTAGTAATCTCTCAATAATAGAATTCTGTCTTGTTAATATTTATATTGAGATGATGTTACCGATCAAAGTTAGGATTTTGGAGCCAGACTGCCTGGTATTCCATCCAGCCTCTCCTACATACCAACTGTGCCACTTTGGGCAAAACAATTATCTCTTTGTGCATATTTCCTCACAAGTTAAACTGAGATCTCCAGCTGTAGTATTATGAACATAAGGATTAGTACATGTAATATTTGAAAAGTACTTAGAATAATATCTAGCTTGCAGAGAATGATAAATGTACCACACTGATACTTTGTTGAGAGAGTGAAATTTTAAACTAATATGCACTTTTAATTGATTCGTGTATATTATAACAATTCTAATTATAACAATTTCCCTGACATATATTACATTAGAAATTAAAAAAAATAAAAACAGACCTAAAAGACGAATTGATTTGCCTAAGGTGGTTTAACTTGGTGCTAAAAACTTGGCTTCAAAATCAGGACTCTTGAGAAAAACAAAAGTACTGGTTATACTTTTATGGTAGCATCCTAAGATGCAAATGCCATTTTTACTGAGCATTCTTTACATGTCTTCCATTTTCACGTATGTTATTCAATGACTGCAACAATCCTTTGAGGTTTTTTGCTTCTATTTCATGATAAGGAACTGGGGCCTAAGGGCACTGAAGACTCCTGGTTCATCTCAGACTTAAAGATTTTATTTTATTTTATTTCATTTCATTTTATTTTATTTTATTTTATTTTATTTTATTTTATTTACGTGTGTATGTACAGGTAAGTGAAACACATGTAGAGGCCAAAAGAGGGCATTAGATCCCCTCAAGCTGCAGTTACAGGTGGCTGTGAGTCACTCAGTGCTGGTACTCTGATATAAGCCCAGGTCGAGTGCAAGTATTCTTAACTGCTGAGGCATCTGTCTGGCTCTTGGTCTTAGATTCAAATCTGTGTTTTGAGATTGAAATTGTTCCCTTTCTATTCCTCAAACCACAGCAACATGTGAATAAAAAACTCTGAGTGGCTTTCTCACTGGTATCCTACCATATCTTAGCTTTCAGTCTGATACTTTTTAGGCCTTTGGAGAAGTTGAAAGAATATAACACTTAATATCTAAGAGTCCTTCAACTAACTCCAACAACTAATTTTAATTTTGTTTATTTCAACAATTATTTTTAATCTAAAAGCTTTCCAAACATATAGAAATGTCACCAAGAAGTACTACATAATGTGAAGAGGGTTCCTCTTCAGTCACAAAGGGTGTAAGACAGAATAAGATCTGTGATGGATACATATGCTTCAAATAATACAGCATCAAATTTATAAAGCAACTGGCAGAGGTACTATCACATGGGCAAACAGAACCACATCAGAAGACTTGAAGCCACTGCTCTCTATTCATAAAAATAAAAAAGAAGTAAGCATACAAAATACACACAAAATCAAAACAAGGACAACTTGGGAGGAGTACATAGTAAATTTCAGACCTAAATCCAAGCTAGAAGATGAAACTCTGTCTCACAACATGAAGGAAGAGCTTAAAGGGGCAGTGGGGGCCATGAAGGCACAGGGCAGGGGGCTGACCTAGTGTAGGGATGTGGAAGACTAGGGAAGATAAGCACTCTAGAGTTAGTGCTTAACTGTGGCACCTACTGGACAAAAGGAAGCATCAAAGCCTAAATTGATGAGTAAAGAACAACGCAAAAATACACATTTCTTTCAGGAAAATAAGAGCAGAAAGTCCCTTTCCTTTCATCAAAGCAGCCTCTGTTTGTGGGGCCAGTGTTGAATGCCTTGTCTTTAGAAGTTATGTAGATCAGTGAACAGAGAAGAGGGGGGCAGTGAACTCCCTGTTTTCAAAGAGCACAGCTCAACTGAAGACTCCATGGGCTTTTCCAAATACAGTGCAAACTAAACATCAATCACTCATAGACCAAGCTTCCCTCTGAGGGCAGCAGAGTTTGTCCCCTGATTTATACTTAAGATGGACTTACTCCCCTAGCCAAGGTATAGTGTTGAAAGATAGTTTCCTTCACCAAGTGGATAATAAACGTAAGAGAATGACACTCTACACAGTACAACTGCATAAGAACTCAAATGTGCCACACCTTGAATGGGTTAGTGGCCCCTAAGCAGAAACACTACCCTACTCTAGCTCCTAATTCTAACTCAAAGGTTTGTTTGTATATTCTGATGCAAAGCTTGACACTGTTAAACACGCTCAAAGATTTAAGTTCAAATAGTATCTTCTACTATTTAATGGAGCTAATGGTTCTCAGGTATTTTGCTGCTCCCTGCCTGTTCTAAGCCTCGTGTAGTCATAATGTTGACCATTTGCTTCTCATGGATGCCCATAGGGCATCTTCAGCTGTCTGTCAGAGTAGATAAAGAAGGTCGTGATAAATAGTTACTCTTCTGCCACATACAATCCCCACCTCTACTGGTATGCTGAGTGAGTATGAGTGGGAAGAGCAGGCAGTACATTAGCTAATTTTCTGAAAATATGACAAAGGTAGCTTACTGGAGAAAGGATTTATTTGGCTTATAGTTCCTGATGGGGTAGGGTCTATCATAGCAGGGAAAGCACACCAGCAAGAGCATGAGGATGGCTTGGCAGCCAGGAAGCAGAGTGATCACATTTCATTCACACCCAAGAAGTGGAGAAAGAGAATATACAGTAGAAATAGATAAATGCCAAATAAAATACCAAAGCCCACGAATGTACTGCCAGCAAAGCAACACCGAAATAGTTTCATCACCTTCCCAGTGTCACCAGCTGGGGTCTAAGAGTTCCACTATGGCTTCTGGAGGACATTTCATATTTAGACAATGAGAAGCCATATGTCCAGAAAAGCTGAACATCTCCACAGAAGTCCTGCATCCTGCATCCTGCATCCTGCATCCTGCATCCTGCATCCACTACCATGAACAAGAAATGACCCACATATCTCTGCTTCCTCTCTATGCTCTAGCAGGTGTTCTATTATCCCAGCAAGTGCTTGAGAGATGCTAGCGTGAGCATCCATAGCTGATACTGACTGATTGTGGATCCTCCATGAAGGAGAGACTGTCAGTTTATGTTTAAGACAGAAACAACAGCACAGACTTGTCAATAACCAGGAGGACTGAAACTGTAGATAATTTGTAACAAGCAGCAGCTGCTGCTGCCACGACCTTTAGGTCACAAACAGGCAATCCTGAATCACAGACATCAAAACAAAACTCTCCATAGTGTCTCATGTTTAAGGAAAACAATTTTCAGAAATTTAAGCAAATCAACATGAGTTTCTCTGACATCAAATCATCAAAGGCAATTATCATCAGCAGTCGCAGCACAGAGGAAATCTGTATCCACACTGAGGGATGAGGTACTTCAGATGCAATAACTAAGGTGGGTAAACTGTAAGAGCTTTTCTTTTTTTTCCTAAAAATACACTGAGAGCTAATTGATTGCCCATTTCTGAACAAATAAAAATGTTACACAGGTTAAAATATATTTGGAAGTAAGAGTGACAACAGAGCAAAGGCCAGAGGGAGAAAGTTCATGGCTGCAAAGTCTTGGTTATCTGCTCGAAGTGGGACAGTACACCACGATATCACACATCACACATATTTGCTTCCAGGAAGAACTAGCCTGAAACCATGGTACCCTGTGATGTTTCAACAGATTTGGGGGAAACTGCTTAGCACCTCTGAACCACTGGCAGGAATAAATTTTATTTATCCACAAATTTGTGTCTTAGGGTTTTGGGGAGCACGTATTGTTTGCTATAATAAAATGTTAGAGTCCAGTTACTTACAAAGAACAGAAGTTTGTCCGCCTCTCTAGATGCTACGATCTATAGAGGGCCTTCTTGTTGCCACAAGCAAGGCAGAGCACATGTGCCAGGTGAGGTCTTTTCCTCTTACAATCCCTGATGCAAGCATGAGGTCCCCACCTTCATGAACTAATCCTAACTGCCTACCTTTTTAGTCTCTTCCCTGTTGCTGTGATAAAAACACACAGAAAAGCAACTTAAGGGGGAAATTTGATTTTAACTCGCAGCTCAAGGTGAAGACCATCACAGCAGGGAAGTCAAAGCTACAAGAGTTTAAAACAGCTGTTCACATCACATCTACCACGAGGAAACAGGGAGGAGAAGTGAAATTGAGCTAGTCCTCAGCTTGCTTTCTCTACTTTATCCAGCCCAAGATTCCCTGCCCAGGAACTGTCTCCGCAACAATTGAGGTAAGTGTCCCCACATTAATTAAGAAAGCCAAGGTAATCTCCCTTAGGCATGACCAGAGGACCATTTCCAGATAATTCCAGACCCTACCAAGTTGACAATACCAGTCATTAGAACTATCACGATGGCTAATCTTAACTGTTAAATTGAGAGGGGCTGAAGTCAATTAGGAAACAGCTTCTGGGAATGTCGATGAGGAAATTTCCAGAAAGGACTGAAGGGAGTAGACCCTCCTTCACAGTGGGTGATACCTTCCTTCCTGTGGCTCCGATGTAGAGAGCCAGGGAAAATCAGCACTGCCTGCATGCCTGCCTGACATCTTCCGGAGCAAGCATATTCTCTTACTGTCACTGCTGTTCCCTGCTGACATCAGATGCCAGCTTCTTTGGCTTTCCAGAATGCACTGGAGAAGACCCATAACTCCCCCAGGAGTTTTTGAGAACTTCAGTCCCAAATTAGGATTGTAAAAGCATTCAGTTCCAACAGCTGAGTAAGCCAATCTAATAAAGCCCCTTCCCCTTTTTCCTTACATACACACTGAGATACAATATATATAACCTGCCTGTCAGAGTTTCTGAGCCAGTAACCTGGGGAACTTGTTTTTCTAAGGTGTTCTCAAATAATGCTGGCCCCACTGCCTGGGGACTATTTACTTTGAAAACAACAGCTTTAAGAAACACAGCTCTCTCTATATGTATTTTTTTCCATTCTGCCTCTGTCTGACACACATACTAAAGGTCTCAACTCCAAATATTAACTCATTAATTTGGCCATCACATTAAAATCATAGCAACTAGGAAAAGCATTTTTGGAACTTTTACTCAAAATTTGGTCAACAAAATGTTTAGAATTTTTCAAGTTCAGACTCTACCTCAAAGCTACTGAATCAGAATTTTTATTTTGGAATCTTACTGCACAACAAACAGGTATTGTAAAGGCTTACAATCAACCTGGTAATATTGAGTTCATAGAATGTATAAGCAACCAGACACATTACTTGTTGTTTTAGACATATCTGTACAATACAGCCTACAAATCTGTTCTTTATTTTTATGTACACTGGTGTTTTGCCTGCATGTCTGTGTGAGTCAGATCCACTGGAACGTGAGTTAAAGATAGTTGTGAGCTCCCATGTGGGTGCTGGGAATTGAACTCGGGTCCTCTGAAAGAGCAGCCAATACTCTTAACCACTGAGCCATCTCTCCAGCTCCTACCTGATCAGTTCTTGAACTTGCTATGTATCAGAGTCTGGCCTAAACTTCCAGTTCTCCCAGAACATCCTCCTAAATGCTGGGTTTACAAAAGGCCACTACACCTGGCCTGAGCAGGTACTTTTTCAAAAACAAAACACTGAATACAGTGTTAATATGAAGTATTTTCTAAGAATCAAGAAAAAAAGAAACTTTCCTTCTTCATTACAGTTTATAATTATCATGATGAAATAGATTTTCACTTTATTTTTAGTATTATATTTTTTGTTAAAACTATAAAGGCATAAGGATTTGTGTAAACTTGGTATTAACCATTAAAAAGTTTCTATTTTCTCCAATTTTCTGAAACATCAGCAATTCCAACCAGCAATACATCTTCAGATATTAAAACATGATTAAAATGAGAATTCAGTCAATGATATCCTTGCTTGCCCAAGTTGTTGGAGAGTTGGAAGAACTTGTCTCCTCACTGCACAGGTTAGTTCACTGAGAGGAATTTCAGCCTGAAATTGCTTTGATGGAAGCCAGGTGGGTATAAGAACTTCCAAGCCCGAGGAAGACTAAAAAAGGGAGGCAAAAGCAATGTGAAGCCTTCCTCTGGGAGGAGGACAGAGTAGCGGTGAGAGGACTTCCTGCAGCTCCTGAGGGCCACTGCTTCTCTTCTATGAGGATGCTGAAGTCAGTCTCAATAGTCCAGAGACTAGGTGATGAGGTACAGGAAGGCCGTAACCAAGGCTGGTTTATGTATGTTTGTCAGTTTGTTCATCAGTGTAGGGCACTCCTAGGAGTTGTTCCTCTCTCATGATGGAGGATGAGCAAATGTATTCTGGCAGCCTGAGGGTCTAAGCACCAGTCAGATGCCACTCTGGATCAAAGCCAAGGGCTAAGAGTTTCTTGGAATGGGTGGTCCTGGCCATTGGATTCCCTTGCCATGCCCTACAGAATGTACAGAGAAGTGATTTGACCTTGGTTACTTACTGAACGTTGACTCTTAGGGGCTGGATCTTTATTTGTGTGCTCTCTCGGGGCCTCAGTCTAGAATTTGCTTGTCTGCAGGGGTGGTGTGGGGGTGGCTCCTCTGTTTATAATAATTGCCTAAGGTCAACTGCCTGCCTGAATTTCTGAGCCAGTCACCTGAGGGACGTGTTTCTCTAAGGTGTTCTCAAATAATGCTGACCCTGCTGGTCAGAGAACTATCACTTTAAAAACAAGTGATTTAAGAAGGACAGCTATCAGGCCAGGCAGTGGTGGCACATGCCTTTAATCCCAGCACTTGGGAGACAGAGGCAGGTGGATTTCTGAGTTCGAGGCCAGCCTGGTCTATAGAATGAGTTCCAGGACAGCCAGGGCTACACAGAGAAACCCTGTCTTGAAAAAAAAATTAAGAAGAAGAAGGACAGCTATCCTTCAGAATCTTCAGAGGATCTTGAGGTCTCCTGCCTGTACCAAACCCAGGGTTACCAGCGTCATTTAAATAAGATGTATGTGATCGGCCCACTGTATCCCCTATACTTTCAGTATATCTAGAATACTTTAAACAGCCACAGAGACCCAACTGCCCTCCATTTTATAAAGTCTTTCTGCACACTCCATCTCCCTGAATCCAGCTAAACATGTTATGTTTGAACTGGATTTCAACAACACTGTGACTAATATTCAGACTACTGTGAGACAGTGGGAAGAGTGTGGATTGTGAGAAGCTCATATTTACTGCGTACAGTTCTTATTCCAGGCACGAGGCAAACATCGGGTCAGAAAAGTTAACCTACCTAAGATAGATGGATCAGCTGGAAACAAGAAGTCATGTTTAAGCCCAGGCTGTCTGACTCCTAGGATCATAGTTAACTTTATGCCACACAGTTGTTTCTCCTACAAATGACAAAATAATTGCTCAATCACAGTAAAGTACTTATCACCCTCAAAATACGGTTAACTGCAAGTTCCATACTACGCTCAGCTCAGTTTCCTTAAGTTTCAAGACATAGAAGACGGCACACATGCACCTTGGAAAAAGGAAAAACATTGTGAGCAAACCTAGAGAGCTACCTGTGGGGGGTCCAGCAGCCAGTTCTTCCCTGACTCTCATGGGGACTCATCTCTCTGGGTCTTGTACCACTCTGTGCACTTGCTTCCCTTTGGTGTTTCCACTGCTCATTCACAAGTCAGCTCTTGTTTTCAATTTTCCCAGCACCTTCGCTGTGAATGAGGCTGGTATCTCTATACTCCCCAAAGGGATACCCTAAGCAAGAATTGCTTATGCTGAATAACCTAGTCTCTCTCATTGTGCCCCCACTAGCATTGACAATAACTCTCTTGAGTAAGGTGACTCTAGTAGCCCAATCAGCTACAGAAAGGAACAGAAGTGTGGTCTCTTATATAAAACACAGCCAAATAGGTGAGCAATAACTTTGTTCATTAAGTTATTATGAGTTTGAAGTAAGGAAGATGTTGAAAGATCCCACATGTATCTTTTTATAGCTAAGTAATACCCATTTTGTCTAAGCCATTGTGTGGATGCAACCTGCTTTCTGATGTTTTGTTGACCTCAGTATGACAAACGCTTCCAAGGACTTTCCCAATGCAGAGAACTAGGGACCATTGTCATTCCTTCAGTATGGGTTGCTGCCACACAAAGCCATTTTCTTGAGGGCCAGGAAAAATTGTACACCTAATGTTTAAACATGAGTAAAAACCTAGTTTAAGAATATACCAAGGACAATGAGAATCTCTTATCAGGGATTATACTTGCATTGTTCAGGAGGTGAGATTCTCCTTGGAGATGGTCTCTTGAGAAGGGGTGGTATGTTAACTATATTCTCTGCCCTCGCTAGCAGCTGTGGAAACCATTCAAGCTAGGGGTGTCATTTGTTGCATAGGTAGGGACATCTCTGGCACTGAGTTAATCATTTGAAGCAACTTCATGATAGCAGTTCAAAAGCATTTGAGCCTCAGCTCAATACCAGACACAGTGCACACGTTAGTTTGGAAAGTAAATAAGATTGAATCAAGGTCCCCGAAGCTCAGAGGAGAAAGCAGACATTAAACAGGATTTACTGTTAATGGCACAAACACAGGAGACTTAAACACTATGTGGCTAGGCAGGTCCAGCAATATCTAAGTTGAATCCTGAGTCCTGTTTCTTAGCCAGTGTTTCTCAGGCCAGCATGTCAGGACCCATTCAAGCAGATCACAGCTGCAACCCCTAGAGTGACTGATTCTATATACCTGGGTGGATCCTGAGAGTATGCATTTCTAGCAAGCTTGCTAGAGGTGTGGATACATACTTACCTGGCAGGGGAGATCTCATGATCATGAGGGTGATTTTTCCCAAGCTGAGGCTCATCCACTGCACTCTAGGTATGTTAGCCCGTGACTCTTCCAAAGGCAGAAAAATCAGCTGCATAATTTGTGGTAGTAAAGAGTATTGGTGTTCTATCACCAAAAAAGAGGTGTGGATGTTGCCAGTCTGTCGGGAAGACACTGAGAAACTTTTCTCCACTCTGTGGCTTGGAACAGTATGCTCTGTGTCTTGTCCTGGGTTCTGCATAGGAAATAAGAAAAAGAAGCAGGTTGGACCCTCCAACTAGTGATGATAAAGTAGGTGATAGAGCAGACTGGTGGCATTGTCTGATGGTGGAGAATGTATGTCTGGAGCTCAAGGAATATGTTGGTGGCAGTTGTCAGTGGGCAAGGAAGTGATGTGACTCCAGAGAAATTGTGAGATAGAGAAGGATAGAGAAGGAGGTGATATCTCCCTTCCCATGTGACACACTCTCTCCATTCCCCTCTCTCTCTCTCTTCTCTCTCTCTCTCTCTCTCTCTCTCTCTCTCTCTCTCTCTCTCTCT
>NW_021627573.1:0-4219 GCF_004785775.1 Grammomys surdaster | reverse complement strand
TGAACCTTCCTAGAGTAGCAGGTCAGAACCCTCCCCCACAACCCTAACCCCCAGAGCTTCAACCCACCCAAGCCCTGTCCCTCTGGAAAACCACTCCTCTTCCACCCCTCACTTGGTCCTTTTGGCTGGGACAGACACCTAGCAGGTCTGCTCCTGTGAAGACACCATATCCTGAGCCATCTTAGAGCAGTGGTGAAACCACTGCACTCAGAGCACCTGAGGAACCATTTCACTAAGAGCAGTTGAGGAACCACTGCACTCAGAGCAGCAGAGGAACCATTGCACTCAGAGCAGCAAGATTTCAGGATCCCAGAGGAAGCCTGAGTCCCAGGAGCTCTTCTACCCAGGAGCTCAGGATCACAAGATCACAGAGACATATGGACTCTGAGGAGTTCTGACACAAGCAAGATAACTGGAAAGACCTTCTCCAGTCAGAGACCGTGAGTGCAGGTAGCACTAGAATTAACCAGATGGCTAAAGGCAAATGCAAGAATATAAGCAACAGAAACCAAAGTTAACTGGATTCTGAATCATCAGAATCCAGTTCTCCCACCATAGCAAGTCATGGATTCCCCATTACACCGGAAAAGCAAGATTCAGATTTAAAATCATTTCTCATGAGGATGATAGAGGACTATAAGAAGGACATAAATAACTCCCTTAAAGAAATACAGGAGAACACAGGCAAACAGGTAGAAGCCCTTAAAGAGGAAACACAAAAATCCCTTAAAGAATTGCAAGAAAACACAACCAAACAAGTGATAGAATTAAACAATACTATCCAGAATCTAAAAATAAAAGTAGAAACAATAAGAAATCTCAAAGGGAGACTACCCTGGAGATAGAAAACCTAGGAAAGAAATCAGGAGTCATCGATGCAAGCATCACCAACAGAATGCAAGAGATAGAAGGGAGAATCTCATGTGCAGAAGATACCATGGAAAACATTGACACAACTGTCTAAGAAAACGAAAAAAGCTCCTAACGCAAAACATCCAGGAAATCCAGTACATAGTGAGAAGACCAAACCTAAGGATAATAGATATAGATGAGAGTGAAGATTCCCAACTTAAAGGGCCAGTAAATATCTTCAACAAAATTATTGAGGAAAACTTCCCTAACCTAAAGAACAAGATGCCCATAAACATACAAGAAGCCTACAGAACACCAAATAGACTAGACCAGAAAAGAAATTCCTCCCATCACATAATAATCAAAACATCAAATGCACAAAATAAAGAAAAAATACTAAAAGCAGTAAGGGAAAAAAGGTCAGGTAATATATAAAGGCAGACCTATACGAATTATACCAGACTTCTCACCAGAGACTATAAAAGCCAGAAAATCCTGGAATGATATCATACAGACCCTAAGAGAACACAATTGCCAGTCCAGACTAACATACCCAGCAGAACTCTCAATCACTATAGAAACCAAGATATTCTATGACAAAACCAAATTTACACAATATCTTCCCACAAATCCAGCCCTACAAAAGATAATTGATGGAAAACTCTAACACAAGGAGGGAAACTACAACCTAGAAAAAGCAAGAAAGTAGTCTTCCAACAAACCCAAAAGAAGATAGTTACACAAATATAATTGCACTACTAATAACTAAAATAACAGGAAGAAACAATCACTTTCCCTTAATATCTCTTAACATCAATGGACTCAATTCCCCAATAAAAAGATGTAGACTAACAGACTGGATACATAAACAGGACCCAGAATTTTACTGCATTCAGGAAACGCACCTCAATGACAAAGACACACACTACCTCAGAGTAAAGGGCTGGAAAACAATTTTTCAAACAAATGGTCCCAAGAAACAAGCTGGACTAGCGATTCTAATTTCAAATAAAATAGACTTTCAACCAAAAGTTATCAAAAAAGATAAGGAAGGGCACTTCATACTCATCAAAGGAAAAATCTACCAAGATGAACTCTCAATTCTGAACATCTATGCTCCAAATGCAAGGACACCCACATTCATAAAAGAAACTTTACTAAAACTTAAAGCACACACTGGATCTCACACAATAATAGTGGGGGATTTCAACACCCCACTCTCAGCAATGGACAGATCATAGAAACAGAAACTAAACAGAGACACAGTGAAATTAACAGAAGTTATGAAACAAATGGATTTAACGGATATCTATAGAACACTGCATTCTAAAACAAAAGAATATAACTTTTTCTTAGCACCTCATGGTACCTTCTCCAAAATAGGCCATATAATTGGTCACAAAGCAGGCCTCAACAGATACAAAAATATTGAAATAATCCCTTGCATCCTATCAGATCACCATGGACTAAAGCTGATCTTCAATATTAACAAAAACAATGGAAAGCCCACATACACGTGGAAACTGAACAATGCTCTACTGAATGATGACTTGGTCAAGGAAGAAATAAAGAAAGACATTAAAGATTTTTAGAATTTAATGAAAATGAAGGCTCCTCATACTAAAACTTATGGGACACAAGGAAAGCAGTGCTAAGAGAAAAACTCATAGCCCTAAGTGTCTACAAAAAGAAACTGGAGTAGCCGGGCAGTGGTGGCACATGCCTTTAATCCCAGCACTTGGGAGGAAGAGGCAGGCAGATTTCTGAGTTCGAGGCCAGCCTGGTCTACAGAGTGAGATCCAGGACAGCCAGGGCTACACACAGAAACCCTGTCTCAAAAAAACAAAAGAAAAAAAAAAAGAAACTGGAGGGAACATACACTAGCAACTTGACAACACACCTGAAAGCTCTTGAACAAAAAGAAGCAAATACACCCAAGAGGAGTAGACTCAGGAAATAATCTAACTCAGGGCTGAAATCAACCAAGTAGAAACAAAAAGAACTATACAAAGTATCAACAAAATTAGGAGCTGGTTCTTTGAGAAAATCAACAAGTTAGATAAACCCTTAGGCAGACTAACCAGAGGGTACAGAGACAGTATCCAAATTAATAAAATTAGAACTGAAAAGGGAGACATAACAACAGAAACTGAGGAAATTAAAAAAAATCATCAGATCTTATACAAAAGCTTATACTCAACAAAACTGGAAAATCTGGATGAAATGGACAATTTTCTAGACAGATACCATGTAGCAAAGTTAAATCAGAAGCAGATAAATCATCTAAACAGTCCCATAACCCCTAAAGAAATAGCAGCAGTCATTAAAAGTCTCCCAACCAAAGAAAGCCCAGAACCAGATGGTTTTAGTGCAGAACTCTATCAGACCTTCAAGGAAGACCTAATACCAATTCTCTTCAAATTATTCCACAAAATAGAGACAGAAGAAACACTACCAAATTCATTCTATGAAGCCACAATCACGCTCATACCTAAACCTCACAAAGACCCAACAAAGAAAGAGAACTTCAGACCAGTTTCCCTTATGAATATTGATGCAAAAATACTCAATAAAATTCTAGCAAACTGAATCCAAGAACACATCAAAACAATCATCCATCATGATCAAGTAGGTTTTATCCCTGAAATTTAGGGATGGTTCAATATTCAGAAATCCATCAATGTTATCCACTACATAAACAAACTCAAAGGAAAAAAAAACACATGATCATATCACTAGATGCTGAGAAAGCATTTGACAAAATTCAACATCCCTTTACGGTAAAAGTCTTGGAAAGATCAGGAATTCAAGGCCCATACCTAAACTTATTAAAATCAATATACAGCAAACCAGTAGCCAACATCAAATTAAATGGAGAGAAACTTGAAGCAATCCCACTAAAATCAGGGACTAGACAAGGCTTCCCACTCTCCCCCTACCTATTCAATATAGTACTGGAAGTCCTAGCCAGAGCAATTAGACAGCAAAAAGAAGTAAAAGGGATACAAATAGGAAAGGAAGAAGTCAAAATACCACTATTTGCAGATGATATGATAGTATACTTAAGTGACCCAAAAATGTCCACTAGAGAACTCCTAAACCTGATAAACAACTTCAGCAAAGTAGCTGGTTATAAAATCAACTCAAACAAATCAGTAGCCTTCCTCTACTCAAAAGATAAACAGGCTGAGAAAGAAATTAGGGAAATGACACCTTTCACAATAGTCACAAATAATACAAAATGCTTTGGTGTGAATCTAACCAAGCAAGTGAAAGACCTGTATGACAAGAACTTCAAGTCTCTGAAGAAAGAAATCAAAGAAGATCAGAGAAGATGGAAAGATCTCCCATGCTCATGGATTGGCAG
>NW_021627572.1:0-32428 GCF_004785775.1 Grammomys surdaster | reverse complement strand
CTTTGGTGTGAATCTAACCAAGCAAGTGAAAGACCTGTATGACAAGAACTTCAAGTCTCTGAAGAAAGAAATCAAAGAAGATCTCAGAAGATGGAAAGATCAACCATGCTCATGGATTGGCAGGATTAGTATAGTAAAAATGGCCATCTTCCCAAAAGCAATCTACAGATTCAATGCAATCCCCATTAAAATCCCAACTCAATACTTCAGAGTTAGAAAGAGAAATTCTCAAATTAATTTGGAATAACAAAAAACCCAGGATAGCGAGAACTAGTCTCAACAATAAGAGAACTTCTGGAGGAATCACCATCCCTGACCTCAAGCTGTACTACAGAGCAATAGTAATTAAAAACTACATGGTATTGGTACAGAGACAGGCAGGAAGATCAATGGAATAGAACTGAAGATCCAGAAATGAACCCACACACCTATGATCACTTGATCTTTGACAAGGGAGCTAAATCTGTTCTGTGCAAAAAGGACAGCATTTTCAACAAATGGTGCTGGTTCAATTGGAAGACAACGTGTAGAAGAATGCAAACTGATCCGTTCTTATCTCCTTGTACAAAATTCAAGTCCAAGTGGATAAAAGACCTTCACATAAAACCAGATACACTGAAACTAATAGAAGAGACAGTGGGGAAGAACCTTGAATACTTGGGCACAGGGGAAAAGTTCCTGAACAGAACACCAATGGCTTATGCTCTAAGATCAAGAATTGACAAATGGGACTTTATAAAATTGGAAAGTTTCTGTAAGGCAAAGGACACTGTCAATAGGACAAAACGACAACCAACAGATTGGAAAAAGATCTTTACCAATCCCACATCTGATAGAGGGCTAATATCCAATATATACAAAGAACTCAAGAAATTAGACTCCAGACAACCAAATAACCCTATTAAAAATGGGGTACAGAGCTAAACAAAGAATTCTCAACTGAGGAAACTCGAATGGCTGAGAAGCACCTAAAGAAATGTTCAGTATCCTTAGTCATCAGGGAAATGCAAATCAAAACAACCCTGAGATTCCATCTCACACCAATCAGAATGGCTAAGATCAAAAACTCAGGTGATAGTAGATGCTGGCAAGGATGTGGAGAAAGAGGAACACTCCTCCATTGTTGGTGGGATTGGAAGCTGATATAACCACTCTGGAAATAATCTGGTGGTTCCTCAGAAAATTGGGCATATCATTACCTGAGGACCCAGCTATACCGATAGTGGGCATGTACCCAGAAGATGCTCCAACATATAACAAGGACATATGCTCCACTATGTTCATAGCAGCCTTATTTATAATAGCCAGAAGCTGAAAAGGACCCAGATGTCCTTCAACTGTTGAACGGATACAAAAAATATGGTACATTTACACAATGGAGTATTACTCAGCTATTAAAAACAATGAATTTGAGAAATTCTTAGGTAAATGGATGGAACTAGAAAATATCATCCTTTAGTGAGGTAACCCAATCACAAAAGAACACACATGGTATTCACTCACTGTTAATTGGATATTAGCTTAGAAGCTCGAAATACTCAAGATTCAATCACAGACCACATGAAGCTCATGAAGAAGAAAGACCAAGTGGGGGTGCTTCGGTCCTTCTTAGAAGGAGTAACAAAATACTCAAGGGAGCAAATGTGGAGACAAAGTGTGGGATGGAAACTGAAGGAGGGGCCATCTGGAGACCATTCCACCTGGGTATCCATCCCATGTGCAGTCACCAAAGATAGACGCTGATGTGGATGTCAGGAAGTACACACTGACAGGAGCCTGATACAGCTGGCTCCTTAGAAGTCTGCCAGAGCTTGACATATTCAGAGGCAGATGCTCATAGTTAACCATTGAACTGATCAAGGGGTTCCCAATGGAGGAGTTAGTTAGCTGAAGGAGCTGAAAGGGTTTGGGGTCCCATGAGGAGAGCAACAATACCAACCAACCAGAGCTCCCAAGGTCTAAACCACCAGCCTGGGAGCACATAGGGAGGGATCCATGGCTCTAGCTGTATATGTATGGGAGGATGGCCTTGTCAGGCATAGGTGGGAGAGGAGATCCTTGGTCCCATTAAGGCTGGACACTGAGTGTGGGGAAATTCGAGGGTGGGGAGGTGGGAGTGGGGAGGTAGGTGGGGCACATCCTCATAAAACCAGGAGGAAGATGGATTGGATAAGGGGGTTCCTGGGGGGAGAAATGTGGTAAGGGGATAACATCTGAAATGTAAATAAGATATTCAATAAAAAATAAAATTAAATTAAGAAAAAAGAATAGAAAAGAAAAAGTAAGTCAATACCCCACTTGCTAGTTTAACAATAAAAGGAAAAGATTCAAATAGATTAAACTTCAAGCAATAAAAAGATATTTTGATTGGTATAATTGACATACCATTAACTATAAATGATTGCCAGGGACTAATATAAACATATATGCCAGCAAATTAGAAAACCTAAAACAAATGCACAAGTTTCTAGATAGATATAATCAACAGAAAACTAACCATGATATATGGAAAATCTGAACTGACCATTAAATAGCAAGAGGGAATTAGTAGCAAACCCCAAATCTCCCAGCAACAGAAAGCTTTGGGACAAGACTGCTAACTGTTGAACTTTACCACATTTTGAAAAAACAAAACAAAAAAAAAGGCCTACTACAATTATTCTCAGCTTACTGCAGAGTACTGTAAAAAAAAGGGGCCCTTCAAACTCCTTCTAGGTCAGTACTGCTGATACTGCGGAATCAGAGAGGGTGCTGGCAACAAAAGAAAAAGAAACCCCACAGCACCCCTGAGGAACATAAATATGAAATTTCTCTACAAAATACCAGTGACCTGAATCTAAGATCCCATCAAGAAATTGTACCCTATGATCAGGTAGTATTAACCCTAGGCATGCACAATAACTCAACATAAATACAGAAACAAAGTACATGAGATCAACAGGTAGACAAAAGCCATGGGATCATATCAACAAAAATAAAAAATGGATAAAATTTAACATAGAATTAAAGTACACTCCAGGCTATGTGACAGACTCAAGCCAATATCCTTGGAAAACACTGAAAGTTTCCTTAAAAATTAGGATCAAGACAAGGATATCCCTTTCATTCCTTTCATTCTTCATAGAAAAAAAGAAAGAAGACAGATTGTAGATGTTTATTGATGGCATGATTTTATATGGCGACAAACATATCATTAAAAACCTGCTAGAACTGATAAACAAATGCAGTAGGTACAACCAACATGTAATGACAACTACTGCTTTTAAGTCCCAATAAAGAACTTACTATAAAAGAAAAATTTAAAACTCTCATTCAAAATAGACATGAACACAAGTGTGTGTACACATATAAATCTAGGAATAAATTTAATCAAGGAAGTCAGTTATTGTCAGAAGCAAAAAATGATGAAACATTGATTAAAGAACACTAAAAAATGGAAAGACAACCCATAATCACTAGTTGGAAAGATGTATATCATTAAAATATTTTTTCAGTATGAAGACTTGATGATTTGCTGTAATTCCCATCAAAATATAAATGGCATTCTTCACAGAAACAGAAAGAACAATCCTAAAACTCATGAGGACTATAGGCAGAAGAAAACAAGAACACAGAAATAGACAAAATGGCTAAAGCAAACTTCAAGCAAAGGAGCAGAGCTGGAGTGTCACAATAGCTTATCTGAAAACATACTGCAAAGCTATAGTTCCCAAAACAGCATGACTGTGGCATAAA
Source organism: Grammomys surdaster (assembly GCF_004785775.1). Classification (NCBI taxonomy): domain Eukaryota; kingdom Metazoa; phylum Chordata; class Mammalia; order Rodentia; family Muridae; genus Grammomys; species Grammomys surdaster. The sequence continues at coordinate 28,693 of NW_021627572.1, read as the reverse complement.
AACTGGGCATAAAGAAACTTCAGAAACAAATTCATGCATCTAGAATAAAACGGTCTATAACAAAGAAGTCAAAACCCTCCACGGGGGTAAAGATAGCCTTGGCAATGAATGGAGCGCTCTACATATACACACATTGAAGGAGTCAATTCAGTATGCATCAAAGATTTAAATGTTAACCTTCAAACTATGAAAACACTGGGGAAAACCCCAAAACACTTCAAGATAAGAATACAACCTTTCATTTACAACCTCAAACTACGTCTTTGTTTTTCATCTATCAGGACTGATTTGTGCTGCCAAATATGTCCATGAATGTGTGGCCTTCTACTGAAGCATGAGTCACCTACCATTAGCAATACTTTTAAAGAAAACTGACGCTCCCTCTCCCTGCAGGTATCAGCTGTCTATAACTCCTCAGCTAAAGGAGAAACTTCATTTTTCCCTCCTCTGTTCATGCTGAGATTTGGTCTAGCTTGAGGTTCACAGGGCTTATGCATGCTGTCACAGCAACTATGAGTTCATATGTGTAGCTGCCCTGCTGTGTCTGGAAGACGCTTGTAGTTACCCACCACCTCTGGTTCTTATACCCTTTCCACATCCTCTTCCACAATGATCCCTGAGCCTTTGTAAAAAGGAGTGAAGTATAAATGCTCCATTTAAAGCTTAATACTCTATGGTCCATTAATTCTCTACACCTGACCAGTTGTAGCCCCCCATGTTGATCATCCTCTACTACAAATAGATGCTTCTTTTATGACAGTTGAGAGATAAATTATTGGTGTAACAGTTACTCACTTGAGGTTGGTTTAATGAAATGTCCATTCAGCAGACTAAACATACTAGGTTCTACTCTAGTACCTATAGCCTCCTAGATATAGAGGTTTTTGACACAAAAATGTCACCAGGTATATGCTTTATCTTTCGGAGTGGGACTAAAATCCAATCAGAAAGTCATTCAAACCTTATGTGATGGTTTCCACTATGGAAACAGTGGAGATGCCTTGCCAGGCCACTCACTATTGTAGCTCAAAGGGTTCACAGCTGGGTAAGACTGACCATTATTTTTCTCCTCTGGGAGCATGCATAGCACCTTCCAACACTATGAAAGCTAGTTAGTAGGATAAAAGTTCCAGGTTACAAATTTGGGCATAGAGCTAAATGGAGGATTTGGGAGAAGTTTGGCAAAGTGGGTAAATATGGTCAAAGAATCACTTTTCTAAAACTTTCAATGATCTGATTTTTAAGAGAGATTTCATAGAGGGGGGAGGTTATCAATGTTAGAAATTTTCCTTTTCCCTAAAAGCAATAGGGAATAAAAGGATGCAGGAGAATACCTTCTTACCTGGTGTTGATCGGGTTTTCTGACCTATGTATAACATAAGAGCTAAATGTTATTTGTGCTTAGGAATCATCATCCAGTTTCTCCCATGCATTGGGAGACCTGCTTATTTAGAGGCCATCCTTATTCTTAGAAGATGCAGGAATGAGTGTATTGATGCTAACAACCTCTTCAAATATCTCAGAATAATGTAGAGACACGAACATGCACATGCATGTGTATACATACAAATGTCTAGATTGACATGTATGTAGATATGCATAATCATGTACATGTACTTGAATGAATAAATCAATGTCGAAATTTGTGAAAATAAGCAACTGGTGAAGAAGCAAGTATTTATTGCAGTTCTGTTTCAGCTTCTCTATAAGCTGAAACTTATTTTTCATAATAAAATATTGGAACACTATACAAGATAGAAATGTTTCTTTGTTGGTGACGGGATAATGACCTAAGAGCTTCAGGTGGACTGAGACACTCTGGACATTGCCTTGAAGGATAACACTTGTGGAAATTTATGATAAGGAGTTCCATAGACCAAACCTGCTGTTATCTTCCAATTCCAGACAGCAGGGGAGAAGACCTGCAGATGAACTATTCTGTCCCACAACTCCACCCCTTCCTTTTCCATCCTATAAAACCCAGAAATCTTCACACCACAATCTCCACTCCAGCAGAGAGACTGTGGCCCTTCAGTTCTGATTACAAGAAAAATTATATTCTTCTTCTGGAAATGCCTGTCTACTTTTTTTTTAGTTCCATATCACCTTCATCAACCTGATCTAACAGTTGGGGAGCTGAGGATAGAACCTAGGGCCTTACACAAACTAAGCAAGTGCTCTAGAACCTTGCTACATCCTTAGCTCTTAGAAATGTCTGAAGTATACACTTATGGTGTATTTGGAAGACATCTGCAGTTGACCAGACCTCGTTTCCTGATACTAGGTATTTGAATTTTAGTCTAGAATTTGGGGATTGAATTGGCATCCTTGGAATGCCACTGACCTACTCTAATCAAAACCCATCCTTACTTTCCTGTTGCTGTCCTGGTCTGCAGAGTCAGTGGGATTGGGTCTACAGTGTTGTAAAGGGGTTTCACTCAGAGTGGCTTGAATGTCTCTCTCAGCTTTGTGTTATGTGCATGTCACTTATTTTCATCCGAATCATTGGACACGTGTGAAGATGGGGTCTCTGGCACGTTCTAGAGACACCACTCTAGATTATCCTCTGATTCTTATGAAAATAAAAACTGTATTTCTGCTCAGTATGTCTCCCCTGTTTACTCAGGGACCTTTTCCACTCTCTGTTGCTTTTTGAACATTGCAACAATGCCACCCGTTTTTATTTCATAACATCAATTCAGTTTTCTAGGATTCCTTTAAGATCATCCACAGAGGTTCAATGTTTACAAGGTCTCAGGCCCCTGGGAGCAGAGCCAGGGACTTGGATGGACTTACAGCACTTACGTAAGGGGTCATAAACTCAAATGTCTATAGGAGCCAAGTAGTGGACAGGGAAGGGAGGGAGACTCTGGGGAACTAGAGATTCCCAACCAAAGTCAGCAGCACCTCAGATTTCATCATTCAGTATGAAGCGTCCAACAATACCAAACCATCAAGTATTGTAAGAAAATGTGGGTTTTTCTTTTAAAGAAATATGTAGATTTCCAAATTTTGGCTTTATGCATTAAATTTGAGGTCCCATCCATCATGAGATGGATTGGACTTTCTCCCTGATCCTTCCCCTATTCCCATGTTGCTTCAGTTTTGCCCACGTTAGTGCTGGTACTGGCTTTCTTAACTTAGCGCCAAAGAGTTCCTTTGTTGTTGCTATTTGGTTTCATCTGTCTTTTCTATCAGCAGCATCACCATGCCAGAGTCCAGCCTGCACCAACACCACCCCTTGCTCTTCCTCTGAGCCCCTTTGGTAGCTTTTAGGAAAGTCTGCGTCCTCAGGGCATATTGGTCTTTAGAATTCCTAAAACTATGTTGCAAACTCACACTTCCCTCATATTCCCCATGGAATATTATGCCATGCCATTTTCTATGTTTTATTCATGTGCCATTTAAATCTGAGCTCACCAGAGAGTTCCTGGGGACAGCCTTGCTGCTTTCTCTCATTGTGTGCCCTGTCTCTGACCTTTTAAGCAATTCTGACTCAATGCAAGCCAGCAAGGAGCCTGTAGGTGACAACACTCTAGGCAGTATCACAGAGGCAGCTCTTCTTTCTATTACATTTTTGGTCCTACTCTGGCTTTTCTCTTCCTTTACTTTCCCCTGAACTTTGAGCTCTACCACCTAGCTCTTAGACAATGGTTCTGTTGCATATGATAGCCTGCATATCATATATTAATGTTATAATCCATAGCATAATGTCAAAATTATAGTTATGAAGTAGCAACAAAATTATTTTATGATTGGGGGTCGCCAACATGAAGAACTGTATTAAAGGCTCGAAGCATTAAAAAGGTTGAGGATCACTATCATAAGAGCTGCCTAAACTTTTCAAGGATACTCATTTTTCATATTTGGAACTGAAATTTTGTAGATTCTATCTCCGCTCATTCAATTAGCACTTTGAAGTCCCTGGAAATAATTTCATATTCTCTTTTGATTCCAGATAAGATAAATTCTGACCAACTCCAGCTTCCACCTAGCAAGAGAAGACCTGGTTTTTCTTTTCTCTCTTTCCTGTCTGCCTGGAGGAGGTGATGGGTTTATTTTATGTCTTGCTCACCTTATGCACAGGGCACAGAAATAATCAGCTATTCACTGAACTCCTTCCACATGCAGCACACCATTAAGGTCTTTTCTTGGATTATGTCTCTTAATTACAAAGTCAATCCTATGAAAGTAGAAACATGTTTCTCCTTTACAAATGGGGAAACAAAGGCTTGAGGCAATGTAGTAACTCCCCTGAGATCACATGGGAGGGAGACTAGGCTGAAATGTGAACATATATAGCTCATTGCCGAAGGCATGGGGGCCATTCTTCTCCCACTGGTAAAAGGCAGTAATCATTTAGACAAAATGCCACCAAACAAACCAAAGAGAAACAAAGATACTTGGAAAATGGATTGCAATCCACCCCAGACTCTTACCTGTGCTCACACACATGTTTTATAAACTATTACTAATATCAAGTAACAAGCCTCAAGCCTCCACATTAGAGTCTTTTGAAGAAAAGCTTAGAATGAAAGAAACAATGGCACTGAAGTCTGATTTTTCAGCATAAACTCATTCTAGAAGCATCTATGACATGCCATCTATGTCATATAACATGGATAATTTATATCGAATACCTATGACATGCCAAGTTTTGAGCCAGCAATGGGAATATAGTGGTCAAAAGGCAGATTTGGCCATTGCCTTAATGGATCTATTTCTCCTATGCACTGGTTAAGCCACTGCCAAATTTTCCTCTCATACACATTTATGTGTGTCACACAGGCCATTCTGAGGGATAGCCCAGGTACCAGCCAATAAGAACAGAGGGGAGTGCTTTAGTTCTCGACCCATGGATCTCTACCAACAAGCTCCATTTCCTCTATTCTTGATGATCACCAAAGTTCTCTTGTCCCAGAAAGCTCAAGTTTTGGGGTTTAGATAGAGTCTTGTTTCTATGATATTACCACTTTTAATCTCACAAGATTTTATTGCCTTAAGAACTCAGTCAGGAATCTTCATCTAGACCTATTGTTCTTTTCATTTGTTTCCAACCTGTGTCCATGACAATACATCAAATAGTTAGTTCCTGAAACCTTTATAATATAATGACTACCACACAGTATCCCAGGAATAAGCTCTTCTTATTTTTGCATACAGTCCACACTTGCTATAACCGAGGCCATTTACAGAGGTATGGGAGTTAGATAACTGTCTTGGACTAAACTTCAATTTGTTTTGCCATAGTTAGATTTAGGTTGTTCAGTGTCTGCAGTTGGACAAGCAATGGCAGATCAGGATTGATGGTCTCTTCCATCTCAGAACATTCAAAAATTCAATTCATTCTATCTGTGGTTGCTACTTAAATAACAGAAATACCAGGGAATGAGTTAAAAAAAACACACACATTCAAAAATGTCAAAAATCCCTACCATCATGGTGTTTATTTTCAAGCCATAAGAACTTACTGAAACATGCAAAAAATGAATGGAACTGGAAATCATTTTGTGAAGTGAAATTAGACAGACCCAAAAAGATAAATAATCTTTTTCTTGTATGTAGAAATGAAATTTTAAATTATATGTGCCTATTTATATATATGTATGATATGTATATTTGCAAATGTGTCATTAAACTAGAAAAAAAGATCATGAAAAGATGAAAAGGAAGAGAAATAACAAAGCAAAATAAGTAAATTTAATGGAAAAATATAGAATGTATTAGTTGATGATATATATGTAAAATAAAAATGGAAGATGGGAAGGGCTACTGAGCAGAGGTAGCTGAGTGAGGAGCCACAGGTAATAAAGCACTTAGCAGGCATCATGTCTGTGGCTGAGAAAGGAGCCAGTGTTGAAGGCAAGCTGCAGTAGCTGTCCTGGCACACTCAGGATAACATGAACAGAAGTGAGAGGCAGAGGCAGAGATCAAGGACATGTTAGAGGGGATTCATTTATGGGCCACTGCAAAGAAAATTTGGCATCAGTACAATTTAAACAGAGGTTATCAGAGAGGTTTCAATAGATAAAAATCATGCTAAAGTTAATATATCAAAGACCACTTTGCATGTGTGTAGAACAAACATGAACAAGACTGTAGAAATCAGCCTACCTCTTTACTCCTCGCATCCTTTCTGGTCTTCTGTCACAGATAACTGGAGTATGGCCATGTCCTTTTTCTTCCTTTGAGCTTGAATTTGCATGTTCAGGACATCTCTTTTTCCCAAGAAGAGCTCTGAGAAAGGTTCATTGAAGAGAGTTATCCATGAGTGGGAAAGGAAATAACAGTTAAGCATCTACTTGTTGCTAATGGGTGAGTTCATAGTACTTGACATGTTAGCTGATTTAATTATCATGTCATAATTACATGTCACAACAGAATGACTGATAATTCGAGGATAAATGGTAATCTACACACTCCATCCCTGACTTCTCTTCCCACCCTGGGTTCTCATTAAGCTGAGACGCCATGCAACAAAGTATTCCCTCCATTAGAGAAGTACTGGGCTCCCTTAAAAGTCAGCCTAGAGGGCACAACTTCTCAGCTGAGACTGCAGCTGAAGCCTTCTGGAGCTAAGAAACCCACGATTACTCATTTGGTCACAAGTTAAATTAAACCCTACCTCAGTGAGCCAACCACAAGATAAAGGTGGGGCCACTCATAAGAAACTTTAACCCAATGAAAACATGCCTGAAAGCATGTGCATGTCTCGCCATTATTCTTTCCCCACTTAGGAGGCATGAGAAAATGCTGGAAGAGCCTCCAGACTTTGCTCTTGATGGATTCTTGAGGGTAGGTAGTATGGGTGAGGTCTGGTGGGAAGACTGTGTCTTTGGCTCTTTGAGCTCTCTCCATATCTAGGACAATCCACTCATCAACATTCTATATATATTACAAAGAGAAAAAGGGACTTGATCCATCCCCACCCTCTCTCCTCCTAATAGCCTTAACTATAGGTCTAGACAACAGTTCTCTCCTACTTGCTGATTTCCCAAAGTCCTGAGTCCTGATAGGCCCTTGCAGAACTGGAGAGACTTTCAGCTCTTAGTCTTAAATTCTGATCTCCCAGAGTAAAGGTTACCTACACAAATAATGACTGGACCATCTTGAATAAGCCCATGGAAGTTAGAGCTGGAGCTGGGGTCACTGTGGTCTTATTTATATATTTCTCAGTATGGTACTGGGATCCAAACCCAGGGACTTGTGTGAGTAGTCAAACACTCTAACTGAGCTACATCACCAACCAAAAACTTCCAGTCTCTCAATCTCTCAATCTCTCTCTCTCTCCCCCTTTGTCTCCCTCTACCTCCATCCTTCTCCATCCTCCACCTCTTCTTTTTTACTCTATCTAACAGGCTTTCTATAGATAGATGATAGATAGATAGATAGATAGATAGATAGATAGATAGATAGATAGAGATGATAGATAGAGATCGAGATGTGTGTGTGTGTGTGTGTGAAAGAGAGAGAGAGAGAGAGAGAGAGAGAGAGAGAGAGAGAGAGAGAGAGAGAGAGAGGAGATTCTAGACTGGCTTTAAACCTATGACTCTGCCTTAGTCCCCTTAGTGGTGAGGTTGCAGGTACATACCATTATGCTTGGCAGCACACAAGGGTTTTGAAATTACTTATTAAGACTTAAATTGTGTCCCATCAATTCATACATTAAAAATGTAACTACTGGTATCATAGAGTATAACTACATTTGGAGGGGAAAAAAGTGATCAAAGAAGTTGTTAAATTAAACTGAGGTCATTAGTGGGGCCCCTAATCTGTCTGAGGTCTTTAAGAACTGATTAGAACATAGACAATGCAAAGAACAGTTGAGGACACAGGGTGGAGAGAGGTTTTAAGAAAACCCCACCCCCATCTGCACCCAGGTCTTGTATATATAGCCTCTAAGTCCATGGGAAAATTGATGCCTGTATGCTAGCTGCTCAGGCAGGGTGCTTTGTTATGGAAACCTGAGCACCACATATGGGTACTTTAACAATGCCACTGGAGAAGCTGAACTTCTAAGCATCAACCTGGCTCTAATGCCCCAAACTGACAAACTCTGCTATCAGTATAACTCAGGAATGGGATTGTACTGTGGATAGACTGAATTCTTTGATCTAGTTGTGTTCTGGTGGCCGACTTTCTAGCTGATAGTTTCCATTGGTCCAGCTCCCCCTCTCACATTCCACTGCCTCCTTCATCATGGCTCTCTCTAGAAGCCCTGGTCCCCTCCTTGTACACTGTACATGCCATTCCTCATTTCCAGAATATGTAAATGAGGCTAATGGAATACATACTTCCTGTTCAACCCTTGTTTTAACTGGGATATGAGCATCCACTCAACTGTTACTCCCTTGTGTGCATTACCTTCAGGCTCTTAGGATTTGCATGTAAAGGTTTTCTTTCTGTGTCTTGGTGATGACAGCAGCCACAGTCTCCTTGTGATTCTCTACATGTGGCAAATATCACTGAGGATCTGGGACCCTTGGCTAGGTAGCTAACATGGATATGAGAATAGTACTCAGAAGCACCCCTCCTTTAGCAAAGGGTAGAATAGAACACACACACACACACACACACACACACACACACACTGAAGAGATGTGCTTCAGCTAATACATGTGTATACAGTCTACTGCTCACTGGATTTGTGCACTGATCTTGCATGCTTTTACATTATGGTGGATTGCTCAATGTAGTTCTATTCCCCTGGGGACCCTCTTGGTAATTCCCTAATTACCTCAGTAAAGCCTCTCTTTCTCCCAGCTCTGTCAGCCTTCAGCCTTGAGATTTCCTAATGGAAACCACTCACGCCTATTGGACTCTCAGGCTGTAATTAGCAGTCTAGGACTTTGGTTTTCTCATTCTTGTTGGTGTGAAGGTGAGGCCAACAACATTGTCAATGTCAGTCGAGCAGCCCCTTGAAGAGAGCATATGATGGAATTGTTGCATGTTGACTGTCTCCTGTGTATTTATTGACTGAAACATTTGAGCTGTTGCTTTTCACATTTGAAATTTTAGATCACAGATGCCTGGCGTGTTTAATCATACAGCAAAGCTCACATTTAATGAGAAAAATGTCAAGTATATTGTTATCCACCATAAAAACTGTGAAAAATATTTCTGCCATCTGCAATGTGCCTTCTGCTGCTGCCTCTAAGAAATTTTCGAGTAACAATACAAAATTAACAGTTGGGGAAACACTGTAGAAGGAAAGTTGCTGAGCTTCCTCAAACTCAGACTATGCCTCAATGTCATGGCAAGATATTTCACCTAGATTCCTAAAATAACCTGCTACTGGAAGGCACGGCATCCCCTGTGCCTCCTGAGCCTTGGACATTCTGCTGCTGATTAACTAGATTCTCAATCTGGCTACATCATCCTCTGCATAGCACCCTTGCAAGGCGTTTCCTCTTTTGCTGTCATGCATAAGCACACGCCGTGAGCCCGTCTCACCCTTACTTTTGCCTCCCTGCTGTGACCTACATTCCAGCCAAATGAAGTTAACTTACTGTCATGTCAAGAACACTCTTCTTCCCTCTGTGTGGTTAAGCCTACACGTTGGGCCCTATCTACCTCAAATGTTATTTCTGGGAAACCTTGAGTGACACTCCCCAAAAGGATGAGTCCACTGGAGCCTTCAGTGTATGCTGCAATAGTATTTCTACCTGAAGACTTTGCATGTGAACTCCTGTTCCATTCACCAGCCTCTTCCTGTTCAACTCTGAGCCCCCCAGAGAGAAAGATGGTGTTTCAGCCACTGCTGCCTCCCAGCCCCAAACTAACAGCAAAGTGGCTGTGGCAGCTGCTTTGAGGGCCTCAGAAGCTACAAAGTCACTGTAACAGGAGTAAGGGAGTCTCTTACCCAGGAACTTGCTCTTTTGACGTTGGCAACACAAAACCTTGCCATTATGCAGGCTGTGTTTATTTCTAGGTTTTCTCTCTGTATTTTAGCCCTTTCTCCTACTGAAAGAAATAACAGTCCTGTCAGTCAGAGAGCAATTGATAGTGATAAAATCTCTCCTTTTAGACAGTGAGTTCACTTGTTCTTAAGTCATTCTTTGCCACAAACTGCAGGCTCATTATACGAGGAAAATGTGGTATCTCAGAGAAGCCACACTCTTAGAAGTTTGTAATTTACCTCGCCTGATGACTAAGGTCTGGAGGTTTTCGCTGCTTATTTGAATGTGGTTTGGGTGGGGAGAGAATGATAAACAAAGCCTGTCTTACTCATTGGAGCTGGCCTGTGGGACTTGTGTAGCAATACCTGCTCTTTGGACAGTGCCTTCTACTCTAAGGGGGTACAGCGATGAGGGGGCCTTCTCAGAGCTTCAGTGTAGCCCCTAGCTCTGAACAGGTGTTCATGATGGATGGTGCAGCTCAACCACAGCCTATCTTTCTCTTCACTCCCTTTCACCTTCTGAGTCTCAGACAAGACTTCAGCTGTTAGACATAAACTCTCCTTACATGACTTTTGTATAAATAAATAAATAAATAAATAAATAAATAAATAAATAGCAACCTCTAGAAAGGACACAAAGTAAACTTCAGGTAGAAGTTGACAGGGGAGTTGAGAGCAGAGTGGATAGGTGAGACTTCCTATCACTCTTAACCCAGATAAGACCATGCCTGGTAGCTCTGCCTCACCATCTTGTTTACAGAGAGGACTCTATTCTATTTGTTTGTTTGATACTCCTGTGATAAACATGATGACCAAAGCAACATGGGAAAGAAAGGGTTTATTTCACAGTACAACTCCAATCACAGTCCATCATTAGGGAACATTAGGGAAAATACTCAAAAGCAGGAACCTGGAGGCAAGACCTGAAGCACAGACCATGGAGGAAGGCTGTTTTCTTGTTCATCTCAGGACCACCTGCCCAGGAATTTTCTCAGTTGAAGTTGCCTCTTCCCAGGTGATACTAGCTTGTGTCAAGGTGATGAATAAATAACCAACATGTGTATCTTTTCTGAGTGCTTTAGTGCAAGTCCCTGAATCTGTGCCTCAAATTAGCACAGAGGACAGGTATCATATATGCAGAGGCCATCTTTTTATGGGGAAGACTGTAGGCCACATACACACCAGAGTCCTCAACGGCTTAGGGACTTTCCCTGTTCTATCCTTTCTTTACATCACGTGACTATGAAGTCATATAGCAACCAATAAACCTCAAACACAGCTGTATCCACTAGGCTCCTTCACAGCCTTCAGAAGGAGCTAACACTACATATCTCTTTACTTTAGACTTTGTGTCCCTGTGAGATATAAGTTCTGTTGATTGAGTTCCCCAGTCTCTGGTAGCTACACCCCAAGGAGCACCAAGGAACTAACATACTTAACTTTATGAAAAAATGGTGAGACAAGCTGAGCACGACAAGGGAGATTTCAAGTCACTTTCAAGTGACCTTAACATTGAAAGAGGTTAGAATGACAGAATCAATGTCATGGAGTTCATAGTTGCTATACTGTTGACTGTTCCTCCTTGCAGAATAAAGTTGTGCTAAGAAAGTTTGGGGTTGTTTGTTTGTTTGTTTGTTTGTTTTGAGACAGGGTTACTCTGTGTAGCCCTGGCTGTCCTGGAACTCACTCTGTAGACCAGGCTGGCCTCGAACTCAGAAATCCACCTGCCTCTGCCTCCCAAGTGCTAGGATTAAAGGCGTGTGCCACCACTGACCGACAAGAAAGTTTTAATAGAAAAATTATCTATGTTTATGTCATATGTATGTAAACACACACATAAGAGACAGTGAGGATAACTGTTCACATACACTTACCAAAACAGAGAAATACAGAATGTTGGTCAAAATATTCTTCATTAAGTACACAAATAAGTGATTATTTTTAAGAAACTCTCTTCTTTTGAAGCAATTAGCTTTCATTTGACCATTTCTATTGTTGCTCTTTATAACTAGATGTTTATATTAATTTACATATAATTATGTGACTTCCCATGCTCCCCTTTCCTCCATCCTACCCTTCCTATGACCCCACTTCACTCCTTTTTTAAAAAGTGATGGTCTCTTTGTCTTTGAGTATTATTGTTACATACATTGTTACACATGCATGCATGCATACACACACATATATATATACATGCATAAATAAATAAATACAACCTGCTGAATCTATTGATTATTATTTTTATCTATATTATTTCAGAGCAGACCACATTGTATTACATAACTAATTAGGGGGCTCATCTCTGAGAAAGACTATTTCTCCCTCTCTCAGCAGTCATTAGTTGTATGTAGTCTTTGTTTAGGGATGAAGCCTCCTGAGATCTCCCTCTTCCATGGTACCTTGTCTATTGTGTTGCCATTGTTCAGGTCTTGTGTAGGCAGCCATGTTGTTGATACATGATATTGTTTCTTTACTTTTCCCCTTCATTTCAGACTTAGATTTTCATTTAAGACAGTTACTTTTATTTTTCCTTTTTGGCAAGACTATTGGCTGGGACATTTTTCATAATTCCTTCTTTCTCCAGAAGGCCAGTCTATTGAATATGTACAGTTTAGAGGTTGAAAGATAATAGATCTTCGTGTTTAATGATCTCAAGCTGTGCTATCCAATATGGTAGCCAATGATCACAGGTGACAATTTTTCCTTTACATTTACATTGATTTCTATCAAATATTAGAGATCTCAGCCTCATAATCAAGTGCTCACTGGACACATGATTAGTAGAAACCACACTGAACAGCACCAATAGGAAGTATTTCCATCACCACAGAAGGTTCTATTGCTCAGTTCTGTTCAAGATGAAGCAAACCAAGAAGCAGATAGATGTAAGGCTGAACTAGAATCTGGGTCCCAGTGCCTGCTTCAAATGTGTTCACAATATGCCCCAGGCAAAAGATTTAGTATGTTTCATCTTTCCTTTCCTCTCTATTAAAAGAAAGAGGAAGATAGTTGAGTGACATTGTGAACTTTGTAAATTCAATTATAAATAGAAATCAACTTAGTGCAACAAATATATAAAAAGTTTATGAGCTAGGAATTATGGTAAGTCTGTTGAACAAGACTGTAACATTTCATAGAGTTTCCATAAGAGAAAAATGAGGCTAAAACTATTTACAATGCAAGTGATAATAAATAACCATCCAGTATTAAGGTAGAAAGAAATGGTGGTAAAAGGTAGAAGAATGCCAAAGACAGGCATTTTGAGGAAGGGTCTGCATAAGGAAAGGCTTCTAAGGTAAAATGAGCTGAAGAGGGATTGGTGCTTCGATAAGCTTCCCCTTAGCTTTCTGGCATTCACCCTGCTTAAAAAAAAAAATTTTGAGACTTTGCTCCCCTTGTTCTTTTCATGTCATCTCTAAGTATTCTTTCTTCTTCATCTGAAGAGTATATTATTCAAGCAAACTCTCAGTGTGAAACACTACACACAAACACACACATCCACACACACCCATGTGTGTGCATATATATATATATATATATACATATATATATATGACATACATGTATATATGTTTGTATACATATATGTATGTATATACATATATATATACACATAGGTATATATATATATATATATATATATATATATATATATATATATATATACATAGGTTTGTGTATGTGTGTACATATGTATATAGAGAGAGGGGAGAGAAAGAGACTAAAAAGCAATAACAAAATTTAAGAAAGATCAGTGTTCAAGATATTGGACATCCCCTCAGTGGAAGTCAGTGGTCATCAAAAGTCAAGAAACCTGAAATTGCCCTCAATCTAACAGAGCCTCCAGGAGCTGACACTGAGAAAGAATCACCAACACTACCTTTGAAACTTCAAAAGACACGGCTAAAGAGTTGTATAATTCCATTTATACAAAATGTCCAGAACAGACAAAGCCAAAGAGAACAAAAGTTCATGAGAAGCCTCCATGGGCTGGAAGAAGAGTAGGGAACACCTGCTAATCTAGGTCTCCTTGGAAGTGATGACACATGCTTTAGTAACCAACTGTGGTAAGGGTTGCCTTGCTTTGTAAATATGATAAAACACTCCAAAGAATGACTTTTATTATATGTGTTACAGTTAATATCAATAACCAATTTGATGGCATTTAGAGTCACCATAGAAACAAATTTCTGAGTATATATTCAAAATATTATCCCAATTTGGTAGTAGGTATAGAAAGACCTGCCTTTAATGTGAGTGGTACCATTTCATGGGGTGAGAGTGGGGATCCCAAATCAAATATAAAGGAGAGATTGAGCTGTCCACAAGCATTCATTGCTCTGTGTTTGCTGAGTGTAGATCCAATGTAACCAACTGCTTCCTCCTGCTCTTGATACCATGCCTTCTCTGTCATGGTGGACATATCCACCTAGAAATTTGAAACAGGATAAATGCCATTTTTAGTTAATTTTGTCAGAAAAATGATGGAAAAGAAACTAATACCTTGGTATGGAGATGTAGCCCCATTGCCTTGGTAAGCCTGATGGTGTCATCCTCAGGCCTTTGGAACTGATTTATAGGAGGGATGTTGAAGAGTTTGTAAGCTTGGGCTAGAAAAGCCCTTGAATGTCATAAATAAAGTTTAATAGACCATTCTAGAGGAAACCTAGAAGAAGAGAAGTATAGTCCAAGATCTTGAGGTTTCAGAAGAGAACAAGTCTATAAGCTGTTCCAGGACAAAATGTCATGGTTTATGTACCTTAGACAACTGAAATTTGTACATTCACATCTGTAAAAGCAGAAACTGAAGAGACATAATTCTCTTCTAGGTTCGCTGCACCTTTGCATGGTCACTGACTTCTGGTGTCTCTTCCTATTTCTAAGGCTTAAATACTTAATCTCTCCTGATTATGGAGGCCTCCATAACAAACATTTTTATCTTACTTGAGAATCTTTGTATGTATAATTTCAAATTTTTCACATAATGTTTCAGATTTTAATTTTAATTACTTTTCCAAGTCTCTATAATGAAATGTTAATTGTCCCTCCAATGATCTTTCCTATGCTTATGATTTTATCTGGTTTGGATTTGTTCCTCATGTTATATCCCCAAATGACAGACATGGATTAAATCACCCACCATTTTTACAGATGTTGATCTGATAACCTTCACTCTGTTTCCAGCAGTATATAAATGTACAAGCCCTAGCCTATATTCACAAGCATTGGTTAGTATTATCAAAGTAATATAGTAAATAAAAGGCAAGTTACAATTCACAATATATTTTTTTAATACAAACACACAAAGTTAAGGTCAAGATAAAGTTCTTTTCAATTCCCTTAAAACCTCCAAGTAATAACTCTCCATCAGGGCTGAACCTACTTGGTGTGGTAGACACAGATTAGGTGTGTGGCAGGTTTGAAAAAGCAATGAAACAAGAGTTAGAAACAAATCTTCAGATTACATGCAAGGCTGTGCCAAAGGAAACTTATTAGTCATTCATCAACAAATCTAAGGATCTGCTCTGTCCAAGAAAGGTCTCATAAGGCACAAATGAGACAGGCAAGGGGCCCCTGCTCTTCAGCAACAGACATCATCGTGGAGAGATACCATACATAAAAAAACTATTACAGTTAGTGAAGTGTAGCAAGCACAGGAACACAACAATGATTAGTGGACTTGCACTGAGTGGTCAAAGATGGCTCTCTGAGTAGAGCTTTGAGGGAAATAAAGTCTACTTTGGGAGAACAGATCCCAAGCAGAGGAAAGACTGATGGGAAACTGTACAGAGTCAGTAGTATGTGAAAAACAGAATAGAGAACTGAGTGCTAGAGGACATTAGGGGCATAAGGGTGAGGGTAGTGGAGGTGAGACCTCTGAGGTCAAGGGTCCACTGATGCAATTTCATTCTTGGAAAGAGGTGGTAGAAGGGACAGTGTCTCCCAAAACATGCTGAGTTTTGTGCCTTTGAGTGTTAGCTTATAGGGGTGGATTTTTTTTTTTTAAGAGTACCATTAATCTGAGATGAAGTCTATTGCAATATGAGAGGCTCTAATCCAATGGCTGGTGCCCTTGTAAGAAGAGAGAACGTAACAGACTCTCACAGGGAGGAAATGCATTGAAACAAAAGAAGAGATAGAAGTAATGCAGCTACACATCACAGAGTGACAAGCGTTTGTACAACCACTAGAAACTGGAAGAGGCAGGGGAGGATCTGCATTAGGGGCATGGCCATGAAGATTACTGAGTTGAGACTCATACCTCTAAACAAACAAACAAAAAAAATTTTGTTCTAAGACATGTCCCCTCCCCCCAGTTTGTGTGAGGGATATTCCTTGCCATCTCATGGCATTGGTTCCAGGATCCCTGCAGATTCCAGAATCTAAGGGTGTTCAACCCTGTATACAAAATAAGGTATTTTCACATAACACAGACACATCCTCCTGGATACTTCAAATCACCTCTAGATTCTTTGTAACACTTAATGCAATGTGTACAATATGTCAGTTCCTCTCATCATCTTTGGGGAATAAGAAAAACTCAACCTATGTCCAATATAAATGCAACCATGATAGACAATATAGCATTCTCTGACTATCATCAGAATGCTTCATAGACATTTTTGACTTTTGAAATTTGAACCAACAAAGTGGTTTGATTTGCATTCAGGTGTTTCCAACCAAGCCTGATGATTTGAGTTCATGTAATTCCCACAAATTGTCCTCTGACCTCCATATATGCACCCTGGCATACACACACGTGTGTGTATACACACACCACACACACATGAACATAATCAATCAAGAAAATTTCTAAAACTAATTTCAAAATAAGCCATGTGGTTCAATCTGTAGTCATGGAATCTGCAGTCACGGAATCTGGAGATACAGGGGGCCATACTAGCATTTATTGTCTTAGCCCATAGAAACTAACAGGCATGAATCAACCTCAAGGGATTTAAACAGATGTGAGTCTGGCTGAAACTGTAATAGAAGGTGTGACTACTAAGTTGAAAGTTGACTGTGAGGGTCAGTAGTGTAGCTCAGTGGTAAAACCTTTGCCCGATACGGACAAGGGCTGTGAGCTTGGTCATCATCTCTGAAAATAAACAGCCAATTCGGGAGAATAGAGTACTGCAGAAGAGAAGTAGTGGTGAGCAGTGCCAGCGGGCTGGACTCCCATTTTGAGGCTGAGCACCTGCAGTGGTAGCCAGGCATGATGTAAGCAACAGCTACACAGATGGATCTGCCTACATGGAGGACTCAGGTGAAAGAGGCCTATTGTAATTGCAAACTCTAACAAGGCAGATATTCTTCAGCTAGTCATCTAAGATAAGATTCCCTGGAGAACTTTCCAAGGGCAGAATTAATGGTTTTCCCTATTTCTGCATCCCGAACTATTTTCCAGGGGACTTGTGTAGAGCTAGTTACCCTATGACTGCTGACTGATGTGGATGGAGTGAACTGGGAAGGTAAACACGTCCTCAAAAAAGCCTTGCTAACATGCCAAGACTGTTTTCATTTCATTTGTCCCTTCAATTTTGTTGGAATCCATTTATTTCTTGTATTAAAAAGCAACATTTCATCCTGAAATGTTCCTGTGGTCAGGAATCTATAGTTCATTCTACCTCCTACTTAGGGTGAGAAAATTTTGATTGCTCTAAGTTGGAAACAATGACATCAGGAACCAGTTAACAACCATGGAGCCAGCCAGTGTTTCTTCACTGAAAATGGGGCTACTTGGCTACCCGGCTTCATAGCCGTGAGCAGTAGATTGTTCCATCAGACTTCTACACCACTCTTTCTTTAATAGTAAAAATTTTAAAGCCACCATTGTGATCAGGACGAAGAGATTTACAGATGTTTCGATGAAACTCTTCATTTGGAATTTATGCAGCAAAGTACATATTGACTTTGTGTCACTGGAAACACCAAGATTTATTATTCCTGAAGATAAGTAATAACCTTGACTTTGATTTGGTCAATATTTATCTCACAAGTCGATAAATCTCCAGCAATAAATTTCAACAAAAGCCAACACTTTCTGATACAGGGCTGTATTTTGCAGAGGCCCCCAAATTTCTCTGTTTTTTATCTCACACAGAGAGCATTCAAACCTGAGAAAGTATTCTCAGACATATTTTATTTTTAGTGAGTTCAGTCATTTTATGACAGCAGAGTTTTATCCAAATAACTTAATGTGGGTGGGAAAATTATAGACTTTGGATCTTTTTGTCTTTCTTTCAATAGTTGTAACCAATGAACCTTCTCCCCAGTCCAGGTCTTTCTAAAGCTGATCCCAATGCTAACATCAGACAGTGGCCAGGACAGGCTAAGGGACAGGCTTGTCTGCAAATAAAGGTGATATGTGATACTGGTCATTTGTGTGCCTGTCACTGAAGGCATGATCTAAGCCACCCTATTATATTTTAACAGTGAGTGACCTCATACTAACTTCACAGAAGCCCCAAATCTCTTTTTAGTGTTTGTTGGTCAAACAGTCTGTCACCTTTAGAGCAACGCTGAATATGTGAGCAGCCAAAGCAGTTTTCCCATCTACTAGACATGAGACGATGGTGGAAACCCCAGAGGACTCATCCCCTGCATCTTCAAAGGCCTTTTTCTATTCAATGTTATAGGCAATTGCCTTCTTTCCTAATCTTTGGGATATGTGTTCTATTCTGTAATAAAGTATCTGATGCGGGATAATTTATAAAGAACAGAGATAGCTCTTGCTCATGGTTCTAGAAGTTAGAAAATCTGAAAGCATGGTCCTGGGATCTGTTCAGCCCCTGGAGAGGGCCTTCCTGCTGCATCATAATCATGGAAAGACAGAGCAAGGAAGCTACCCTGGCTCTCTCTTACTCATTTTTATAAAACAACTAATGCCATCATGGAAACTGCACCCTCATGACTTCTGATCCTCATTGCTACCCAAGGATCCTATTTCCAAACACATGAATATATAAAACTCAGGCTTTTAACATGTTGTGTTGTCTGGCCATAGCAACAGGTTGACAGTTTATCAGCATGTATGTACCAATACTTCTGACCACATGGTATCTCTTCTTCTTTGAAAAGAACAAATAAGGTGGTACGTACTTTCTGTGTGGTCCATGGACCTTACAAGGGACCCCAGGAGCTGGTTCACAAAGAAGATTCTTTAGCTTGAGTCTATAATAGCCCTTTTCCTGCTTATCAAATACACATTCCAATATATGGACAGGTTATTTGGTAAGATCCTTACCAGCTGAAAATTTCCACCCAATTGTAATTTTGAAGATAATACTTAGCTGCACTGTACATAGATTTTCATCTACCAGGCAGGTTTTGTTGCTGCTATTTATTAAACTGTGTTGTGTTTTACTGGAGACCAGGTTCATTTACTCAACTTATTTACTCAGTAAAACTTCTAGAGAACTTAAAACACAGATGGAATAGTCTGGAAACTCTAATGTACATACTTAGGTTATGTCAAAAAATGATCCCAGCCAATCAAATTAGTAATCTCTCAATAATAGAATTCTGTCTTGTTAATATTTATATTGAGATGATGTTACCGATCAAAGTTAGGATTTTGGAGCCAGACTGCCTGGTATTCCATCCAGCCTCTCCTACATACCAACTGTGCCACTTTGGGCAAAACAATTATCTCTTTGTGCATATTTCCTCACAAGTTAAACTGAGATCTCCAGCTGTAGTATTATGAACATAAGGATTAGTACATGTAATATTTGAAAAGTACTTAGAATAATATCTAGCTTGCAGAGAATGATAAATGTACCACACTGATACTTTGTTGAGAGAGTGAAATTTTAAACTAATATGCACTTTTAATTGATTCGTGTATATTATAACAATTCTAATTATAACAATTTCCCTGACATATATTACATTAGAAATTAAAAAAAATAAAAACAGACCTAAAAGACGAATTGATTTGCCTAAGGTGGTTTAACTTGGTGCTAAAAACTTGGCTTCAAAATCAGGACTCTTGAGAAAAACAAAAGTACTGGTTATACTTTTATGGTAGCATCCTAAGATGCAAATGCCATTTTTACTGAGCATTCTTTACATGTCTTCCATTTTCACGTATGTTATTCAATGACTGCAACAATCCTTTGAGGTTTTTTGCTTCTATTTCATGATAAGGAACTGGGGCCTAAGGGCACTGAAGACTCCTGGTTCATCTCAGACTTAAAGATTTTATTTTATTTTATTTTATTTTATTTTATTTTATTTTATTTTATTTTATTTTATTTTATTTTATTTACGTGTGTATGTACAGGTAAGTGAAACACATGTAGAGGCCAAAAGAGGGCATTAGATCCCCTCAAGCTGCAGTTACAGGTGGCTGTGAGTCACTCAGTGCTGGTACTCTGATATAAGCCCAGGTCGAGTGCAAGTATTCTTAACTGCTGAGGCATCTGTCTGGCTCTTGGTCTTAGATTCAAATCTGTGTTTTGAGATTGAAATTGTTCCCTTTCTATTCCTCAAACCACAGCAACATGTGAATAAAAAACTCTGAGTGGCTTTCTCACTGGTATCCTACCATATCTTAGCTTTCAGTCTGATACTTTTTAGGCCTTTGGAGAAGTTGAAAGAATATAACAATTAATATCTAAGAGTCCTTCAACTAACTCCAACAACTAATTTTAATTTTGTTTATTTCAACAATTATTTTTAATCTAAAAGCTTTCCAAACATATAGAAATGTCACCAAGAAGTACTACATAATGTGAAGAGGGTTCCTCTTCAGTCACAAAGGGTGTAAGACAGAATAAGATCTGTGATGGATACATATGCTTCAAATAATACAGCATCAAATTTATAAAGCAACTGGCAGAGGTACTATCACATGGGCAAACAGAACCACATCAGAAGACTTGAAGCCACTGCTCTCTATTCATAAAAATAAAAAAGAAGTAAGCATACAAAATACACACAAAATCAAAACAAGGACAACTTGGGAGGAGTACATAGTAAATTTCAGACCTAAATCCAAGCTAGAAGATGAAACTCTGTCTCACAACATGAAGGAAGAGCTTAAAGGGGCAGTGGGGGCCATGAAGGCACAGGGCAGGGGGCTGACCTAGTGTAGGGATGTGGAAGACTAGGGAAGATAAGCACTCTAGAGTTAGTGCTTAACTGTGGCACCTACTGGACAAAAGGAAGCATCAAAGCCTAAATTGATGAGTAAAGAACAACGCAAAAATACACATTTCTTTCAGGAAAATAAGAGCAGAAAGTCCCTTTCCTTTCATCAAAGCAGCCTCTGTTTGTGGGGCCAGTGTTGAATGCCTTGTCTTTAGAAGTTATGTAGATCAGTGAACAGAGAAGAGGGGGGCAGTGAACTGCCTGTTTTCAAAGAGCACAGCTCAACTGAAGACTCCATGGGCTTTTCCAAATACAGTGCAAACTAAACATCAATCACTCATAGACCAAGCTTCCCTCTGAGGGCAGCAGAGTTTGTCCCCTGATTTATACTTAAGATGGACTTACTCCCCTAGCCAAGGTATAGTGTTGAAAGATAGTTTCCTTCACCAAGTGGATAATAAACGTAAGAGAATGACACTCTACACAGTACAACTGCATAAGAACTCAAATGTGCCACACCTTGAATGGGTTAGTGGCCCCTAAGCAGAAACACTACCCTACTCTAGCTCCTAATTCTAACTCAAAGGTTTGTTTGTATATTCTGATGCAAAGCTTGACACTGTTAAACACGCTCAAAGATTTAAGTTCAAATAGTATCTTCTACTATTTAATGGAGCTAATGGTTCTCAGGTATTTTGCTGCTCCCTGCCTGTTCTAAGCCTCGTGTAGTCATAATGTTGACCATTTGCTTCTCATGGATGCCCATAGGGCATCTTCAGCTGTCTGTCAGAGTAGATAAAGAAGGTCGTGATAAATAGTTACTCTTCTGCCACATACAATCGCCACCTCTACTGGTATGCTGAGTGAGTATGAGTGGGAAGAGCAGGCAGTACATTAGCTAATTTTCTGAAAATATGACAAAGGTAGCTTACTGGAGAAAGGATTTATTTGGCTTATAGTTCCTGATGGGGTAGGGTCTATCATAGCAGGGAAAGCACACCAGCAAGAGCATGAGGATGGCTTGGCAGCCAGGAAGCAGAGTGATCACATTTCATTCACACCCAAGAAGTGGAGAAAGAGAATATACAGTAGAAATAGATAAATGCCAAATAAAATACCAAAGCCCACGAATGTACTGCCAGCAAAGCAACACCGAAATAGTTTCATCACCTTCCCAGTGTCACCAGCTGGGGTCTAAGAGTTCCACTATGGCTTCTGGAGGACATTTCATATTTAGACAATGAGAAGCCATATGTCCAGAAAAGCTGAACATCTCCACAGAAGTCCTGCATCCTGCATCCTGCATCCTGCATCCTGCATCCTGCATCCACTACCATGAACAAGAAATGACCCACATATCTCTGCTTCCTCTCTATGCTCTAGCAGGTGTTCTATTATCCCAGCAAGTGCTTGAGAGATGCTAGCGTGAGCATCCATAGCTGATACTGACTGATTGTGGATCCTCCATGAAGGAGAGACTGTCAGTTTATGTTTAAGACAGAAACAACAGCACAGACTTGTCAATAACCAGGAGGACTGAAACTGTAGATAATTTGTAACAAGCAGCAGCTGCTGCTGCCACGACCTTTAGGTCACAAACAGGCAATCCTGAATCACAGACATCAAAACAAAACTCTCCATAGTGTCTCATGTTTAAGGAAAACAATTTTCAGAAATTTAAGCAAATCAACATGAGTTTCTCTGACATCAAATCATCAAAGGCAATTATCATCAGCAGTCGCAGCACAGAGGAAATCTGTATCCACACTGAGGGATGAGGTACTTCAGATGCAATAACTAAGGTGGGTAAACTGTAAGAGCTTTTCTTTTTTTTCCTAAAAATACACTGAGAGCTAATTGATTGCCCATTTCTGAACAAATAAAAATGTTACACAGGTTAAAATATATTTGGAAGTAAGAGTGACAACAGAGCAAAGGCCAGAGGGAGAAAGTTCATGGCTGCAAAGTCTTGGTTATCTGCTCGAAGTGGGACAGTACACCACGATATCACACATCACACATATTTGCTTCCAGGAAGAACTAGCCTGAAACCATGGTACCCTGTGATGTTTCAACAGATTTGGGGGAAACTGCTTAGCACCTCTGAACCACTGGCAGGAATAAATTTTATTTATCCACAAATTTGTGTCTTAGGGTTTTGGGGAGCACGTATTGTTTGCTATAATAAAATGTTAGAGTCCAGTTACTTACAAAGAACAGAAGTTTGTCCACCTCTCTAGATGCTACGATCTATAGAGGGCCTTCTTGTTGCCACAAGCAAGGCAGAGCACATGTGCCAGGTGAGGTCTTTTCCTCTTACAATCCCTGATGCAAGCATGAGGTCCCCACCTTCATGAACTAATCCTAACTGCCTACCTTTTTAGTCTCTTCCCTGTTGCTGTGATAAAAACACACAGAAAAGCAACTTAAGGGGGAAATTTGATTTTAACTCGCAGCTCAAGGTGAAGACCATCACAGCAGGGAAGTCAAAGCTACAAGACTTTAAAACAGCTGTTCACATCACATCTACCACGAGGAAACAGGGAGGAGAAGTGAAATTGAGCTAGTCCTCAGCTTGCTTTCTCTACTTTATCCAGCCCAAGATTCCCTGCCCAGGAACTGTCTCCGCAACAATTGAGGTAAGTGTCCCCACATTAATTAAGAAAGCCAAGGTAATCTCCCTTAGGCATGACCAGAGGACCATTTCCAGATAATTCCAGACCCTACCAAGTTGACAATACCAGTCATTAGAACTATCACGATGGCTAATCTTAACTGTTAAATTGAGAGGGGCTGAAGTCAATTAGGAAACAGCTTCTGGGAATGTCGATGAGGAAATTTCCAGAAAGGACTGAAGGGAGTAGACCCTCCTTCACAGTGGGTGATACCTTCCTTCCTGTGGCTCCGATGTAGAGAGCCAGGGAAAATCAGCACTGCCTGCATGCCTGCCTGACATCTTCCGGAGCAAGCATATTCTCTTACTGTCACTGCTGTTCCCTGCTGACATCAGATGCCAGCTTCTTTGGCTTTCCAGAATGCACTGGAGAAGACCCATAACTCCCCCAGGAGTTTTTGAGAACTTCAGTCCCAAATTAGGATTGTAAAAGCATTCAGTTCCAACAGCTGAGTAAGCCAATCTAATAAAGCCCCTTCCCCTTTTTCCTTACATACACACTGAGATACAATATATATAACCTGCCTGTCAGAGTTTCTGAGCCAGTAACCTGGGGAACTTGTTTTTCTAAGGTGTTCTCAAATAATGCTGGCCCCACTGCCTGGGGACTATTTACTTTGAAAACAACAGCTTTAAGAAACACAGCTCT
Organism: Grammomys surdaster; assembly: GCF_004785775.1. Taxonomy (NCBI): domain Eukaryota; kingdom Metazoa; phylum Chordata; class Mammalia; order Rodentia; family Muridae; genus Grammomys; species Grammomys surdaster. The sequence goes on along the minus strand of NW_021627572.1, from coordinate 4,375 downwards.
CTCTATATGTATTTTTTTCCATTCTGCCTCTGTCTGACACACATACTAAAGGTCTCAACTCCAAATATTAACTCATTAATTTGGCCATCACATTAAAATCATAGCAACTAGGAAAAGCATTTTTGGAACTTTTACTCAAAATTTGGTCAACAAAATGTTTAGAATTTTTCAAGTTCAGACTCTACCTCAAAGCTACTGAATCAGAATTTTTATTTTGGAATCTTACTGCACAACAAACAGGTATTGTAAAGGCTTACAATCAACCTGGTAATATTGAGTTCATAGAATGTATAAGCAACCAGACACATTACTTGTTGTTTTAGACATATCTGTACAATACAGCCTACAAATCTGTTCTTTATTTTTATGTACACTGGTGTTTTGCCTGCATGTCTGTGTGAGTCAGATCCACTGGAACGTGAGTTAAAGATAGTTGTGAGCTCCCATGTGGGTGCTGGGAATTGAACTCGGGTCCTCTGAAAGAGCAGCCAATACTCTTAACCACTGAGCCATCTCTCCAGCTCCTACCTGATCAGTTCTTGAACTTGCTATGTATCAGAGTCTGGCCTAAACTTCCAGTTCTCCCAGAACATCCTCCTAAATGCTGGGTTTACAAAAGGCCACTACACCTGGCCTGAGCAGGTACTTTTTCAAAAACAAAACACTGAATACAGTGTTAATATGAAGTATTTTCTAAGAATCAAGAAAAAAAGAAACTTTCCTTCTTCATTACAGTTTATAATTATCATGATGAAATAGATTTTCACTTTATTTTTAGTATTATATTTTTTGTTAAAACTATAAAGGCATAAGGATTTGTGTAAACTTGGTATTAACCATTAAAAAGTTTCTATTTTCTCCAATTTTCTGAAACATCAGCAATTCCAACCAGCAATACATCTTCAGATATTAAAACATGATTAAAATGAGAATTCAGTCAATGATATCCTTGCTTGCCCAAGTTGTTGGAGAGTTGGAAGAACTTGTCTCCTCACTGCACAGGTTAGTTCACTGAGAGGAATTTCAGCCTGAAATTGCTTTGATGGAAGCCAGGTGGGTATAAGAACTTCCAAGCCCGAGGAAGACTAAAAAAGGGAGGCAAAAGCAATGTGAAGCCTTCCTCTGGGAGGAGGACAGAGTAGCGGTGAGAGGACTTCCTGCAGCTCCTGAGGGCCACTGCTTCTCTTCTATGAGGATGCTGAAGTCAGTCTCAATAGTCCAGAGACTAGGTGATGAGGTACAGGAAGGCCGTAACCAAGGCTGGTTTATGTATGTTTGTCAGTTTGTTCATCAGTGTAGGGCACTCCTAGGAGTTGTTCCTCTCTCATGATGGAGGATGAGCAAATGTATTCTGGCAGCCTGAGGGTCTAAGCACCAGTCAGATGCCACTCTGGATCAAAGCCAAGGGCTAAGAGTTTCTTGGAATGGGTGGTCCTGGCCATTGGATTCCCTTGCCATGCCCTACAGAATGTACAGAGAAGTGATTTGACCTTGGTTACTTACTGAACGTTGACTCTTAGGGGCTGGATCTTTATTTGTGTGCTCTCTCGGGGCCTCAGTCTAGAATTTGCTTGTCTGCAGGGGTGGTGTGGGGGTGGCTCCTCTGTTTATAATAATTGCCTAAGGTCAACTGCCTGCCTGAATTTCTGAGCCAGTCACCTGAGGGACGTGTTTCTCTAAGGTGTTCTCAAATAATGCTGACCCTGCTGGTCAGAGAACTATCACTTTAAAAACAAGTGATTTAAGAAGGACAGCTATCAGGCCAGGCAGTGGTGGCACATGCCTTTAATCCCAGCACTTGGGAGACAGAGGCAGGTGGATTTCTGAGTTCGAGGCCAGCCTGGTCTATAGAATGAGTTCCAGGACAGCCAGGGCTACACAGAGAAACCCTGTCTTGAAAAAAAAATTAAGAAGAAGAAGGACAGCTATCCTTCAGAATCTTCAGAGGATCTTGAGGTCTCCTGCCTGTACCAAACCCAGGGTTACCAGCGTCATTTAAATAAGATGTATGTGATCGGCCCACTGTATCCCCTATACTTTCAGTATATCTAGAATACTTTAAACAGCCACAGAGACCCAACTGCCCTCCATTTTATAAAGTCTTTCTGCACACTCCATCTCCCTGAATCCAGCTAAACATGTTATGTTTGAACTGGATTTCAACAACACTGTGACTAATATTCAGACTACTGTGAGACAGTGGGAAGAGTGTGGATTGTGAGAAGCTCATATTTACTGCGTACAGTTCTTATTCCAGGCACGAGGCAAACATCGGGTCAGAAAAGTTAACCTACCTAAGATAGATGGATCAGCTGGAAACAAGAAGTCATGTTTAAGCCCAGGCTGTCTGACTCCTAGGATCATAGTTAACTTTATGCCACACAGTTGTTTCTCCTACAAATGACAAAATAATTGCTCAATCACAGTAAAGTACTTATCACCCTCAAAATACTCACGGTTAACTGCAAGTTCCATACTACGCTCAGCTCAGTTTCCTTAAGTTTCAAGACATAGAAGACGGCACACATGCACCTTGGAAAAAGGAAAAACATTGTGAGCAAACCTAGAGAGCTACCTGTGGGGGGTCCAGCAGCCAGTTCTTCCCTGACTCTCATGGGGACTCATCTCTCTGGGTCTTGTACCACTCTGTGCACTTGCTTCCCTTTGGTGTTTCCACTGCTCATTCACAAGTCAGCTCTTGTTTTCAATTTTCCCAGCACCTTCGCTGTGAATGAGGCTGGTATCTCTATACTCCCCAAAGGGATACCCTAAGCAAGAATTGCTTATGCTGAATAACCTAGTCTCTCTCATTGTGCCCCCACTAGCATTGACAATAACTCTCTTGAGTAAGGTGACTCTAGTAGCCCAATCAGCTACAGAAAGGAACAGAAGTGTGGTCTCTTATATAAAACACAGCCAAATAGGTGAGCAATAACTTTGTTCATTAAGTTATTATGAGTTTGAAGTAAGGAAGATGTTGAAAGATCCCACATGTATCTTTTTATAGCTAAGTAATACCCATTTTGTCTAAGCCATTGTGTGGATGCAACCTGCTTTCTGATGTTTTGTTGACCTCAGTATGACAAACGCTTCCAAGGACTTTCCCAACGCAGAGAACTAGGGACCATTGTCATTCCTTCAGTATGGGTTGCTGCCACACAAAGCCATTTTCTTGAGGGCCAGGAAAAATTGTACACCTAATGTTTAAACATGAGTAAAAACCTAGTTTAAGAATATACCAAGGACAATGAGAATCTCTTATCAGGGATTATACTTGCATTGTTCAGGAGGTGAGATTCTCCTTGGAGATGGTCTCTTGAGAAGGGGTGGTATGTTAACTATATTCTCTGCCCTCGCTAGCAGCTGTGGAAACCATTCAAGCTAGGGGTGTCATTTGTTGCATAGGTAGGGACATCTCTGGCACTGAGTTAATCATTTGAAGCAACTTCATGATAGCAGTTCAAAAGCATTTGAGCCTCAGCTCAATACCAGACACAGTGCACACGTTAGTTTGGAAAGTAAATAAGATTGAATCAAGGTCCCCGAAGCTCAGAGGAGAAAGCAGACATTAAACAGGATTTACTGTTAATGGCACAAACACAGGAGACTTAAACACTATGTGGCTAGGCAGGTCCAGCAATATCTAAGTTGAATCCTGAGTCCTGTTTCTTAGCCAGTGTTTCTCAGGCCAGCATGTCAGGACCCATTCAAGCAGATCACAGCTGCAACCCCTAGAGTGACTGATTCTATATACCTGGGTGGATCCTGAGAGTATGCATTTCTAGCAAGCTTGCTAGAGGTGTGGATACATACTTACCTGGCAGGGGAGATCTCATGATCATGAGGGTGATTTTTCCCAAGCTGAGGCTCATCCACTGCACTCTAGGTATGTTAGCCCGTGACTCTTCCAAAGGCAGAAAAATCAGCTGCATAATTTGTGGTAGTAAAGAGTATTGGTGTTCTATCACCAAAAAAGAGGTGTGGATGTTGCCAGTCTGTCGGGAAGACACTGAGAAACTTTTCTCCACTCTGTGGCTTGGAACAGTATGCTCTGTGTCTTGTCCTGGGTTCTGCATAGGAAATAAGAAAAAGAAGCAGGTTGGACCCTCCAACTAGTGATGATAAAGTAGGTGATAGAGCAGACTGGTGGCATTGTCTGATGGTGGAGAATGTATGTCTGGAGCTCAAGGAATATGTTGGTGGCAGTTGTCAGTGGGCAAGGAAGTGATGTGACTCCAGAGAAATTGTGAGATAGAGAAGGATAGAGAAGGAGGTGATATCTCCCTTCCCATGTGACACACTCTCTCCATTCCCCTCTCTCTCTCTCTTCTCTCTCTCTCTCTCTCTCTCTCTCTCTCTCTCTCTCTCTCTCTCT